>NC_058080.1:730770134-730994242 GCF_014858855.1 Bufo gargarizans
CGATGTCTAAGGAAGGAATCGCGCTGCCTTCTGGTGAACAGCCTGTGAGATCCAGCCCCCTGGATTTCACAGGCCGGAAGCTGTATGAGTAATACACACAGTATTACTCATACAGCCAATGCATTCCAATACAGAAGTATTAGAATGCATTGTAAAGGATTAGACCCCCAAAAGTTCAATTCCCAAAGTGGGACAAAAAAAAAGTGAAAAAAAAGTTTTCCCCCAAAAAAATTAAAAGTTTCAAGTAAAAATAAACAAAAACGTCATTTTTCCCCAAATAAAGTAAAAAAAAATTGGTAAAAAATAGGGGGGAAAAAGTATACATATTAGGTATCGCCGCGTCCGTATCGACTGGCTCTATAAACATATCACATGACCTAACCTCTCAGATGAACACCGTAAAAAATAAAAACTGTGCTAAATAAACCATTTTTTGTCACCTTACATCACAAAAAGTGTAATAGCAAGCGATCAAAAAGTCATTTGCACCCCAAAATAGTGCCAATCAAACCGTCATCTAATCCCGCAAAAAATGAGACCCTACCTAAGATAATCGCCCAAAAACTGAAAAAACTATGGCTCTCAGATTATGGAGACACTAAAACATGAATTTTTTTTTGTTTCAAAAATGATATTATTGTGTAAAACTTACATAAATAAAAAAAAGGATACATATTAGGTATCGCCGCATCCGTATGGACCGGCTCTATAAAAATATCACATAACCTAACCCCTCAGATGAACACCGTAAAAAATGTAAAATAAAAACTGTGCTAAATAAACCATTTTTTGTCACCTTACATCACAAAAAGTGTAATAGCAAGCGATCAAAAAGTCACACGCACCCCAAAATAGTGCCAATAAAACCGTCATCTCATCCCGCAAAAATCATACCCTACCCAAGGTAATCACCCAAAAACTGAAAAAATTGTGGCTCTCAGACTATGGAAACACTAAAACATGTTTTTTTTTGCTTCAAAAATGAAATCATTGTGTAAAACTTACATAAATAAAAAAAAAAGTATACATATTAGGTATCGCCGCATCCGTGACAACCTGGTCTATAAAAATATCACATGATCTAACCTGTCAGATGAATGTTGTAAATAACTAAAATATAAAAACGGTGCCAAAACAGCTATTTCTTGTTATCTTGCCTCACAAAAAGTGTAATATAGAGCAACCAAAAATCATATACACCCTAAACTAGTACCAACAATACTGCCACCCTATCCCGTAGTTTCTAAAATGGGGCCACTTTTTTGGAGTTTCTACTCTAGGGGTGCATCAGGGGGGCTTCAAATGGGACATGGTGTCAATTTTTTTTTTCAAGATTTGCTTCTAAATTCTAAGCCTTGTAACATCCCAAAAAATTAAAATATCATTCCCAAAATAATCCAAACATGAAGTAAACATATGGGGAATGTAAAGTAATAACTATTTTGGAGGTATTACTATGTATTATAGAAGTAGAGAAATTAAAACATGGAAATTTGCAATTTTTTACAAATTTTGGGTAAATTTTGTATTTTTTTATAAATAAATAAAAAAAATTTAACTTAATTTTACCAGTGTCATGAAGTACAATATGTGACGAAAAAACAATCTCAGAATGGCCTGGATAAGTCAAAGCGTTTTAAAGTTATCACCACTTAAAGTGACACTGGTCAGATTTGCAAAAAATGGCCAAGTCCTTAAGGTGAAATAGGGCTGAGTCCTTAAGGGGTTAAGGCATTAGTGTAATGTCACCATATTTATGCAGTGTATCTCAAAATCTCTGTATTGGGACGTATGGGGTTAATTAGCCAGCTCCCTGTTAGGCAATTGTTAGGTGTCGGCTGGTTCCACTCTTGTTCTTCCAGAAGCCTCTAGCAATCTGAGGAGAGTGAGCTGAGCAGCAGGCAGGGAACTCATGACCTATGGATTGTGAGCAGCTAGCAAAGTGAACCACCCTCTGAGAGAAAGAAAACTGAACTTAACAGAAGTTACAGTGGCCATTACAAGGGGACAGTGTGGGAAATACTTGGCAGAAAAGGAAATGCCTGCATTTCGGGCTATTGACTTTCCTGCATATTTATTTGGTCAACAAACCTCAGGGCCCTCACCATAATTAAGCGAAAGACTGGCCATCTGTCTGAAAGAAACAATGCTACACCCTGCATTTGGGAACTTGCAGCTCTGTACTTTGAAGGGAATATAGACTGAGAGAAAGTATGAGGGGGGCTGCATTGTTTATCTGTAGAGTGACTCAGAGAGGACATTTATACCAGCAAATTCCCCTAGACAAATTGGGAAACTGTATGTTGTATTGCACCACTTTCATGGCATCCACTACACTGCACTGCACCTCACAGCAACCACCAACACCAAGACCAACCCCACCTATCACCAGGCAGGAGAACCCCAACACCAGGTTGTGCCACAAAGGGAGTAAAAGCTGTATGCTTCCTTTCACTGCATAGGCCAGAAAATATAAATACTCCTGTCCTCCATATCACCCCTGCGGCTTGTTGCACAGCAAGTCAATAGTCTTACTCTAGGTGCTGTTTCTAGTATCTCCAGGTTCTGACCCCAGCCTGTTCGCCGACCCATTTCCTGGTTCTGAGTCCATGTCCTGCTCCTGTTTTTTGCTTTTTAGTTTCCTGGTTCTGTCTAAGGCCTACTTCTGGACTCATGCTCCTAGTGTCTCCTGGTGCCACCCTAGGTCCAAATATCTCTTGGACTCTGTGTTCCTAATTCCAGTTGCTGCCTGTGCTCCACATTTGGTCCTGCGGCTCCATAACTACAACCTCAACTTTGCTACTTCACAACATATGAACTCAGCTCTTCTTCTTCACAACCTGCCAACTCAGTACTGTGACTGCACAGCCTACGAACCCTGCTACTTCTCAACAAGAAACTCTACTACTTCACAGCTAGCAACTTGGCTCTGATGTGCCTTTACTGTGAGTTTCTAGACTCTCTGGTAAATTCACTGTCTCTCTTCCCAGTTTGGCCTCTGCTGTGTCCACCCAAGGATCCATATTCTTGACTTAAGGCATTACTTATGCTGAAACCTAAACTCTTGACTGATGATTGTACGTAGGCCCTGTCTCTGTAAAGGAAACAATTAACTACAGGAGACCATCCCTTTAAGACTTAATAGCTTCGACTATACACTACTGTGTATATAGGATTATTTGCTGGGGATTTACAGACCCCCAGCCCCGTACATTGATTATTCCAGATGAAGAAATTCTTAAGTTTTAATACATCATTTAAAAGTCAATTTAAGTTTTGGCCATAATTCTAAGAATAAGGGAATTAGCATTAGAGATGGTAATGCCGTGGTTTACGTTTTCTCGCCTCAATTTCCTCCTGTAATTGACACATTTGCCGTCCCATTATTCCGATAATTATGGTAATTATATGTAATCTATTGAAAGCAGATTTCCCTATGGATTTTGTAGAAAGGAAACAGAAAATCCTCTCTTTCTTTTGCTGCGTGAAAATGAAGAGGTTAAATAGGCTGGTGGTTACTGCGAGCAATGAAATGTATTACCCAACGTATACTGCAAATGCAGTGGGAATAAAGAGAAGTTAGCAAACTAGAACTTAGGAAATGGATACAAAGTATCACGGAGTCACCCACATTTGGACAATCCTTTTGTCTTTCAAAGTTTCCCTGACGATAAGTATGGCAGAGACCTCCAAGCAATCAGGTGTGATCTGTAGGTCAATCTGACAGTAAGCGTACAATTCTCCTGCAGCACCCCTACAGGACAAATGAAGCATTACATAGTTTCCAACGCAATCAATTTGCTGTCCTTGTAATACGGAGACATGGTCCTCCAGAGTTGGAGACACTCCATTGTTATAGCAAATAGATGGGGCTACTGAGCAAGGGACCCCATCTGATAAAGTACAGTATTTGCACTATTTATTCCCCATTTCTATCCTATAGTTCTACACATCAGTTCCTGTTCTCAAATGGGCTGACAGTTTCATACACACAGTCACATTTTCTATGAAGCCGAGTAAAGGGGTTCTGCATCAGCACAACCGGTGACCATATGCATTCAATAAGCCTGCAATCCCTTCAAATAGCCATAGAGTCAGTGGCGTGCCTAAGGTGTTTAGCACCTGGGGCGGGTCCTTTCTCTGGCATCCTCCCAATACTTTAAAATATTGTGCCCCCTCACAGTTGTTATGCCTTCTTTTCCCCCCTCACAACAGATATGCTCACATTGTGCCTCCTCACAGTAATTATACCCACACTATGCCCCCTCACAGTAATTATGCCCACACTATGCCCCTTCACAGTAATTATACCCACACTATGCCCCCTCACAGTAATTATACCCACACTATGCCCCCTTACAGTAGTTATGCCTTCATTTTCCCCCCTGACAGTAGGTATGCCCACATTGTGCACCCCTCACAGTAGTAATGCCCTTGTTGCGCCCCTTCACAGTAGTTATGCCCACATAGTGCCCCCTCACGGTAATTATACCCACACGTTGCCCGCTCACAGATGTTATGCCCACATTGTGCTCCCCTCACAGCAATCATACCCACACTATGGTGCACCCATTCACAGTAGTTATGCCCATGTTGTGCTTCCTCACAGTAGTTATATCCTTTGTTCCCTCATTGTGACCCCCAGTAGTTATGTCCTCATTGTGCCCCCCCTCTCTGTATCCCCCCTCACAGTAGTTATGCTCTCTCTGTGTCCCCTTGAGAGAAGTTATTCCCTCATTGTGCCCCCCTTACAGTAGATATGCCCTCTCTGTGCCCCCATAACAGTTATGACCCTTCACTGTAGTAATGCCCTCTGTGTGCCCCATTTACGGTAGTAATGCTCACATTGTGCCCCCTCAGTAACTACTCACCTGGTCCCGTTCCTGATAATCCAATCACCTCCAGCACTCCCCTGCAGCACTGAAGGGGCTGGGCTGAGTGAAGCAGCCGGCCTGGAGGAGGGAAGGAGCCCCCCTGGCAGCTGGCTCCCGGGGCGGACCTCTTTCCTTATCTCTCCACCCTGCTTGGCACTACATGATGGTGTCAGGGGAAATCATTATACTACTTCTCATAAAGGGTTCAGATGGGGGTTTCTGGGTCCCATCAGTCAGGACTTTTCCTAAAAAGTGGAAAACAGCAAAACAGCACTTAATCCATAGAGCAAACATTTAGAGTTGAAGTGTTGAACCTTTACTAGTGTCATCGTGGGCTTCCCTTGACAATGCCATAAAACCCCTCTTAACAATGCCACCAGAGAGCTCCCATTAAAAGTACCATCAGAGCCTCCATAACAATGCCACCAGACCCCCCCTTTAGCATTGGCATCTGAGAGTCCCCATCACAGTGCCATCAGAGCCCCCATAACAGTACCGTTAGACACTCAATAACAGTACAATTACAATTCCCCTTAACAGTGCCTTCAAAGAGCCCCCAAAGCAGTGCCATCAGAGACCCCCCATAATAGTACCATCTGAGACTCCATAATAGAACCATTAGAATGCCCCCTTAACTGTACTATCATACGGTCACCATTAACAGAACTATCACAGAGCTCCCATTAAGGGCTTGTTCACACAACCGTGTGCTGCCCGTACCCGTGCTGTGGACCGTAAATTGCAGTCCGCAATGCATACACGGACGCCGACCGTGGGGTCTGCGATAGTCCGTTCTGAAAAAAGATAGAACAAGTTCTATCTTTTTACGGTGCGGCGGCACGGAACGGAACTCACGAAAGCACTCCGTAGTGCTTCCATAGGGTTCCTTTCCGCAGCGCATCTCCGGATTTGCGGACCCATTCAAGTGAATGGGTCCGCATACGTGATGCGAAATGCACACGGCCGGTGCCCCATGTATTGCCGTCCTGCCGTATGAGGGCCGCAATACGGCAACAGAGGGGCAACGGCCGTGTGAATGAGCCCCAAGAGTACCATCTGAATGTCCTCTTAACAGTGCAGTCAAAATGCCCCCTTAAGGGCCCATTCACACATGTCTGAATTAACATGGCGTTTGGCACCAAAATCCGCATGAAACCTGATGAACACATCCCACACATGTCAATGTGCTTTTTACAACCACGCTTACACACTATAGAAAATCTCCATACATATGTTTGGCTGCGTCACAGAAGCATGGCTCTTATTATTTCACAAAGAACTGCCGAGAATTAACTCCGATGTCACTAAATCCCCGCCTGCTGCGGGGACAGCACCTCTGCAGTTAATTCGTTCCTCACCTCCTGCTGCAGCCAATCCCTGACCTGAGGGGCCTTGTGCCATAAACAGCAGAGACCAGTGATTGGCTGCAGTGGTCACGTGCCATATACCACTGTATCATCTCTGCAGCCGGTGAACACAACTTGGAGGTGAGGAGCGGAGCAGCGGTGCAGGAAATAGCTGGCGATTAAGCAGCACGTGGAATCCCTTCCGCTAAACTGAACAGACAGCAGCCGTGCAGGTTCCGCCACCCTCCGTTCACCGCTATGGGAAGCCTGAAAATAGCTGAGCGCTGGCTCGGGTATTTTTGACAGTCCCATAGTTCCCGCTATTTTTGGAAATCCAATGGAGATGAATAGAGCGTGGCCACGCATGCTCAGCTTCTTACCCTCACTTTAGGGGCCCCATTCTGGAGATAGGAGCAGGTCTTAGGTGCAGGTCCCACCTCTATCTGACATTGATGGCATATCCAACCCCTTTAATGGTGACGTAGTCGGAAGTATCGGGGAAGGCATAGTGTGCCTGTTGCTTTCGAGCCTCTCTAATATAATTAGGTTGCTGGTAGGCTGGGTCCTGGGTTCACATTTGTTGACACCCGTAGTTTTCAGGTATTTTATCAATATATATATACCGTATTTTTCGCTTTATAAGACGCACTTACCCCCCCCCCCCCCAAAAGTGGGGGGAAAATGGCCGTGCGTCTTATAAAGCGGAAACTTCGCTGGCTGCTATTCTGCACAGCGCGGCCAGCGAAGTATCAGTGTGGAGGGAGGAGGCGGGGACACTCATGGCGGGGCCCTGTGCAGTGACTGTACTCTAATACACCGGGCCCCGCAACTGTTAAGTACATTCAATCCGATCCATATCTTAATGCACTGTTCTGTACTTACTGTAGTACCGTATGTATAGCATTAAGAAGGCGCAGACCGGCAGCTCTCTCGGTCATGCGCCACCTGCCCCACCTGCATGTTCATTCATAAAGTGAGATAAGCAGGCAGGCGGCGCATGAAGAGGGAGCAGCGGCAGGCGGGGCAGGGGGCGCATGACCGAGAGAGCTGCCGGTCTGCGCAGTCTTAATGCTATACATACGGTACTACAGTAAGTACAGAACAGTGCATTAAGATATGGATCGGATTGAATGTACTTAACAGTTGCGGGGCCCGGTGTATTAGAGTAGAGTCACTGCATGGGGCCCCGCCATGAGTGTCTCCGCCTCCTCCGTCCACACTGATGCATCTGATGGGGGATCTGTAGATGACACTTATAGGGATCTGTGGATGACATAAGTGTCATCCACAGATTCCGCATCAGTGTCATTCACAGATCCCGCATCAGTGTCATCCACAGATCCCCATCAGTGTCATCCACAGATCCCCATCAATGTAATCCACAGATCCCCCCATAACAGTGCGTCATCCACAGATTCCCCCATAACAGTGCGTCATCCACAGATTCCCCCATAACAGTGCATCATCCACAGATCCCCCCATAACAGTGCGTCATCCACAGATCCCCCATAACAGTGCGTCATCCACAGATCCCCCATAACAGTGCGTCACCCACAGATCCCCCATAACAGTGCGTCATCCACAGATCCCCCATAACAGTGCGTCATCCACAGATCCCCCCATAACAGTGTCTGTCATCCACAGATCCCCCCATAACAGTGCGTCATCCACAGATCCCCCCCATAACAGTGCATCATCCACAGATCCCCCCATAACAGTGCGTCATCCACAGATCCCCCATAACAGTGCGTCACCCACAGATCCCCCATAACAGTGCGTCACCCACAGATCCCCCCATAACAGTGCGTCATCCACAGATCCCCCCATAACAGTGCATCATCCACAGATCCCCCATAACAGTGCGTCATCCACAGATCCCCCCCATAACAGTGCATCATCCACAGATCCCCCCCATAACAGTGCATCATCCACAGATCCCCCCATAACAGTGAGTCATCCACAGATCTCCCCATAACAGTGCGTCATCCACAGATCCCCCATAACAGTGCGTCATCCACAGATCCCCCCAAAACAGTGAGTCATCCACAGATCCCCCCATAACAGTGCGTCATCCACAGATCTCCCCATAACAGTGCGTCATCCACAGATCCCCCATAACAGTGCGTCATCCACAGATCCCCCATAACAGTGCGTCATCCACAGATCCCCCATAACAGTGCGTCATCCACAGATCCCCCCATAACAGTGCATCATCCACAGATCCCCCATAACAGTGCGTCATCCACAGATCCCCCCATAACAGTGAGTCATCCACAGATCCCCCCATAACAGTGAGTCATCCACAGATCCCCCCATAACAGTGTGTCATCCACAGATCCCCCCCCCATAACAGTGCGATGAGCTGTCGGCTAAAGGACCTGTGGTGACGTCAGATCACATGTTCCAATCACATGGTCCATCACCACGGTGATGGACCATGTGATTGGAGCATGTGCTCTGACGTCACCACAGGTCCTTTAGCCGACAGCTCATCATTAAAGAAGTAAAGAAGAGACCGGCAACTACGCGATCAAGAGGAGAAGGTGAGTTAATTATTATAATTTTTTTAACCCTCAATTGATCACCTACTATGCATTCTGTATTCAGAATGCTATTATTTTCCCTTATAACCATGTTATAAGGGAAAATAATACAGTGAATAGACTGTCACCTAGCAACCATGCGTGAAAATTGCACCGCATCCACACTTGCTTGCGCACGGCCCCATAGAAATGAATGGGTCCAGATTCAGTGCGGGTGCAATGCGTTCACCTCCCGCATTGCACCCGCGCGGAAATCTCGCCCGTGTGAACTCAGCCTAAGGCCTCTTGCACACGACCGTATGTATTTTTGCGGTCTGCAAAAAGTACGGATGACATCCGTGTGCATTCCGTATTTTGCGGAACAGAACAGCTGGTCCTTCATAGAACAGTACTATCCTTGTCCGTAATGCGGACAATAATTGGACATGTTCTATTTTTTAGCCAAACGGAAATATGGAAACGGAATGCACACGGAGTACCTTCCATTTTTTTTGCGGACCTATTGAAATTAATGGTTCTGTATACAGTTCGCAAGAAAAACTGAACGAAAATCTTTTTGTGTGCAAGAGACCTCCCTGCAGGAGGTCTCTCATCAGACTGTCCCTGGAGTATGCAGGGTCAAGCAAAAAACTAAGTTCACATCTCTGATTTGGAAATGCCTGATGCGGCGTAAATGCTGGCTGTCGGCAGGACAAAAAATCGTTTCATGCAATGGTTTTTGTCCGGCTGAAACCCTATATTTATGTATGCCGTAAATCTTCTGTATCAGACCTCATTGCTATCCATGGGAATCCAGCGGTGAAGTGGAGGATCCGGCAGGCTGCTCTGTGGCTGATCATCCTGACGGATCTCCTAAAGGAGATGTGAATGAGGCCTTACATGAAAGAGGATACGGGGATCGTGACTTTGAAGCCAAATGTTTAGAATCTTACAAATATTCTCTAGCGTTTTTGCCTTAGAGCCTATGCACATGGCTGTTCTGTTCACCGCAATTTGTGGTCCCCAATGCACGGGCAACATCTGTGCGGTCAGTGATCCGTTTGCACAGCAAAAAACTAGAAACCCTCCGTAGTGCTTCCATGGGGTACCGCGCCTCCATTCCGCATGGCACCTTCCAGATTGCGGACCCATTGGAATGGGTCCACATCCGTGATACGGTGTGCACATGGCCGAGGCCCGTAAAGTAAACAGAGAGTAATCAGCTATTTCCGGCAGTGCCAGCGTTTAATGGGTGACTGTGCTTGCGCGGTGTGCTCTCCATTCACACCTATGGGAGTTCTGAAAATTGCTAAGCGCCCTCGCTTAGCTATTTTTGGAACTAGCATAGCAGTGAATGGAGAGTACGCCACATGTGTGCGGTGTGCCCCCCTTCATGTCAGGGCCCCATTCTGGAAATACTTTAGGAGCAGAATCCGAAGGTGGGACCCGCACCCATCTGACACTGATGGCGAATCCAAATTAAATGCCATCAAAGTCTGCGATGGGAATACCCCGATAAAGAATTTTTCCATTTTTAAGTAAATTATGTTCAATCTCTGCATAAAAATGGTGTACAACTTTATAATAGAGTTTATGCTTCAGTTCTTTACCATATTCAAGATCTCTGCTTGCTGTCAGTGAATTGGAGTAGTCTTGTGTTCATTCAGAGGCAGTAAACGTGTCCATAGCTAGTCCTGCTCTCAGCTGAGAAGTGTAGACAATGCTCTGTGAGCTAAACAGCCCGGACTCCAGACTGATACATTGTAACAAACTAGCAGAGTTGTATCCAGTCTAGACAATGCTCTGTGAGCTAATCAGCCCGGACCCCAGACTGATACATTGTAACAAACTAGCAGAGTTGTATCCAGTCTAGACAATGCTCTGTGAGCTAAACAGCCCGGACTCCAGACTGATACATTGTAACAAACTAGCACAGTTGTATCCAGTCCAGACAATGCTCTGTGAGCTAAACAGCCCGGACTCCAGACTGATACATTGTAACAAACTAGCACAGTTGTATCCAGTCCAGACAATGCTCTGTGAGCTAAACAGCCCGGACTCTAGACTGATACATTGTAACAAATTAGCAGTCAGATCTGTGCAGCTTGCACACTTTCCATTGCCGCAAACTACAATGTCCTACAGGAAAATTCAGATATGTAGAAAATGTGCAGGTGTATGGTGAGCGGCTTTCTCTGACCCTAGGGCATTTTCTAAACCCATATCTTTCAAGTTTAGCTGATCACATGACATGAAATTTTCCTGATACCGTAAACTTCATCTTTACAAAAGCAAAAAAAAAAAAAAAAAAATGCAAATCTTCCCCAAAGAATTATTCTTTATACCAGAACTGCATATTTTACTGTAGTGACGGCTTTCATCAGGGGCTGTCACAACCAGACAGCTGAGAAGCTCTGACAGAAGCCTTTCAGAACCTCCTCCTTGAGTTTATTTGTTTTGGTTTTCAGTTCCTCATCTCGTTAGCCTCTCTCAGCTGTCATGTAGTTGGACTGATTGCATCCCTTTAAATTCCTCCCCATAATGCATTAGTGTGCGGCTTATACAACTTCCTGGAGTGTGTGTGCATGCTGATCCCATTTTCCAGTCTTCTACAATATAAGTGCTGTACATTTATTTGTGATTTTCTGTTTGCTGGATCCCAGGTGACCCTGACTCCCTCCGTGTCTAGTGTAGGGAGCCGGTGGTCGTGTCCCTTCACTATTGTAGGGTGTTCAGGTGGTATATAGTCGAGGTACGAGGATATGCGATCATCCACCATTGGGATTTTCGCATAGGCTGAGCAGTCAGGGAGAGTGCCAGGTCTTATGCAGGGGTCTCCCTTTCGTTCCTTAGGTTTGGATCCAGTGAGTCATATATTCATTTTGCATTGTCTTGTTTCCCTTACCCATTCCTTCCCGTCCTTGGGCACATCTGTCCATGGACTTCATAACGGACCTGCCTCGTTCCTCGGGGAAGACTGTGATTCTGGTGGTGGTGGACCGTTTTAGCAAAATGGTGCATTTCATCCCTTTTCCTGGTTTGCCCAATGCTAAGACGCTGGTGCAGGCATTTATTGATCACATTGTCAAATTGCATGGTATTCCTTCAGACATAGTCTCTGATAGGGGCACACAGTTTGTTTCCAGATTCTGGAAGGCTTTCTGTTCTCGCTTGGGGGTTCGGTTGTCATTCTCTTCTGCTTTCCACCCGCAGTCGAATGGCCAGACAGAGCGCGTCAATCAGAATCTGGAGACATATCTGCGCTGTTTTGTGGCGGAGAATCAAGAGGATTGGTGTTCTTTTTTGTCCCTTGCTGAGTTTGCTTTAAATAACCGTCGTCAGGAGTCCTCTGATAAGTCACCATTTTTTGGTGCATATGGGTTTCATCCGCAGTTTGGGACTTTCTCGGGAGAGGGGTCTTCTGGTTTACCTGATGAGGACAGATTCTCCTCGTCTTTGTCATCTATTTGGCAAAAGATTCAGGATAATCTAAAGAGCATGAGTGAGAGATATAAACGTGTGGCAGATAAGAGACGTGTGCCTGGTCCGGATATGAATGTTGGTGATCTGTGTGGTTGTCTACCAAGAATATCAAATTGAAGGTTCCCTCCTGGAAGTTGGGTCCTAGGTTTATTGGGCCTTACAAATAGTGATGAGCGGCAGGTGCCATATTCGATTTCGACGAAATTCGCGAATATTCGATAGAATATTCGTTTTATATTCGTCGAAATCGAATATTCGTCATTATTCTTGTTATCGCGATTAATATGCGATTTAAATAATCGAATTTCGATTTTAACTTAAAAGCTACTCTCCTATTGAAATCGCAATTCGATTTTTTCAAGTTATAATAATCGAATTTCGATTTTAACTTAGCACTGCTATATGCCATATTAGGCTAACTAATATGGCATATAGCAGTGCTAAGTTAAAATCGAAATTCGATTATTATAACTTGAAAAAATCGAATTGCGATTTCAACGTAATTCTCAAATCCGACAGTACATTCTAGTATATGGAGTCGTTCCCATGGTGATGGGGACGCTCCATAAGCATGGAATATGGCTTCAATGGCTTGGTAGAATTAGCGAATTGACGAATATATTCGTTATATTCCACAAAACGAATATAACGAATGTATTCGTCATATTCCACAAAACGAATATAACAAATGTATTCGTCATATTCCACAAAACGAAGATAACGAAGTATTCTGCATCTTCGTTTTAGCTACCTATTCATCAATTTCGCTAATTCTAGCAATGATATAGGAAAGTTGACTATAGAGACAGCTAAGTTTAATTCGCTATGCGATTATATTACTGCTTTTTTTTTAAATAAATAGAATAATTATAATACCTGATAATTATTATAATTATACTATTTATAAAAAAAAGCAGTCATATAATCGCATAGCGAATTATACTTAGCTGTCTCTATAGTCAACTTTCCTATATCATTGCTAGAATTAGCGAAATTGATGAATAGGTAGCTAAAACGAAGATGCAGAATACTTCGTTATCTTCATTTTGTGGAATATGACGAATACATTCGTTATCTTCGTTTTGTGGAATATGACGAATACATTCGTTATATTCGTTTTGTGGAATATAACGAATATATTCGTCAATTCGCTAATTCTACCAAGCCATTGAAGCCATATTCCATGCTTATGGAGCGTCCCCATCACCATGGGAACGACTCCATATACTAGAATGTACTGTCGGATTTGAGAATTACGTTGAAATCGCAATTCGATTTTTTCAAGTTATAATTATCGAATTTCGATTTTAACTTAGCACTGCTATATGCCATATTAGTTAGCCTAATATGGCATATAGCAGTGCTAAGTTAAAATCGAAATTCGATTATTATAACTTGAAATAATCGAATTGCGATTTCAACGTAATTCTCAAATCCGACAGTACATTCTAGTATATGGAGATGTTCCCATGGTGATGGGGACGCTCCATGAGCATGGAAGTCGGCAGAAGCGGCAACGGGCACTGACTGGAGCAGCCAGGAAGCCAGGAATCCAAAGGACAGGTAAGAACAACTTTAGGGAAGTGGGAAAGAAAAAAATATAACAATAAAAAAAAACAAAAAAAAAAACGAATATTCGAAATATCGAATTTATATATTCGAAATATTCGCGAATTAGCGAAGTGCCGATATTCGCGAAAAAAATTTGATATTCGAATATTCGCGCTCAACACTACTTACAAAATCCTGTCTGTCATCAATCCTGTTGCCTACCGTCTTGATCTTCCTCAGACTTGGAAGATCCATAATGTTTTTCATAAGTCCTTATTGAAACCTTATGTTCAACCCATTGTACCCTCGCCTTTGCCTCCTCCTCCGATTATGGTTGATGGGAATCTTGAATTTCAGGTCTCTAGGATTGTGGATTCTCGTCTTGTCCGCAGTTCTCTCCAGTACCTCGTTCATTGGGAGGGTTATGGTCCTGAGGAGAGGATGTGGGTCCCAGTGACGGACATTAAGGCCACTCGTCTCATCAGGGCTTTCCATAGGTCCCATCCTGAGAAGGTGGGCTCTGAGTGTCCGGAGTCCACTCGTAGAGGGAGGGGTACTGTCACAACCAGACAGCTGAGAAGCTCTGACAGAAGCCTTTCAGAACCTCCTCCTTGAGTTTATTTGTTTTGGTTTTCAGTTCCTCATCTCGTTAGCCTCTCTCAGCTGTCATGTAGTTGGACTGATTGCATCCCTTTAAATTCCTCCCCATAATGCATTAGTGTGCGGCTTATACAACTTCCTGGAGTGTGTGTGCATGCTGATCCCATTTTCCAGTCTTCTACAAGATAAGTGCTGTACATTTATTTGTGATTTTCTGTTTGCTGGATCCCAGGTGACCCTGACTCCCTCCGTGTCTAGTGTAGGGAGCCGGTGGTCGTGTCCCTTCACTATTGTAGGGTGTTCAGGTGGTATATAGTCGAGGTACGAGGATATGCGATCATCCACCATTGGGATTTTTGCATAGGCTGAGCAGTCAGGGAGAGTGCCAGGTCTTATGCAGGGGTCTCCCTTTTGTTCCTTAGGTTTGGATCCAGTGAGTTATATATTCATTTTGCATTGTCTTGTTTCCTGTACACCTTCCGTGACAGGGGCGTAGCTATAGGGGGTGCAGAGGTAGCAGTCGCTACCGGGCCCGGGAGCCTGAGGGGGCCCAAAATCCCTTGTGCCACATAAGACACTGGCATTATAGAAAGTGCATTCTGGTCAATTTACACCTCTGGCTGGAGGGAAGGGGTTAGGTCAAGAATTTAGATTGAGGGGGTGCCCTTTCAATGTTTGCTTCTGGCAGCAGGAAGGATATGTGCACCCCTGCCCCTTGCCAACAAGCACTGAGGGATGGGGGCCAAGCTAAACTCTTGCATCAGGGCCCATAAGCCTTTAGCTACGCCCCTGCTTCAGGGGATGTGGTGGATCTTATAAAAGTGGTCTCCACACTGTTTCTCTCCAGGTCTTGTGAAAGTACAACTCCCAGTATGCTCTGGCAGCCTACCACTGTCAGGACATACTGGGAGTTGTAGTTTCATAGCAAAGATCGAGCTTGGTCTTCTATTTTGGTTCCCGGTTTGGGCACCAAGGACAGTAGGGACCGGCATCTTCCTCTTATGTTTGCTAAAAAGGCAGTTCCTCTGGGGAGGGGAGTCCTGCACTGGTGGTACCCACTCAGAAGTGAAGGGAATGGAGAAAACCATGACTGGACCCCTCTCTCCAAACACCCCATAGCAACCACATGGCAGCCTTTAAGGGTGGGCCTTAGACTACTTTCACATTAGCGTTTTCAATTCCGTTATTGAGATCCGTCATAGGATCTCAATAGCGGAAGAAAACACTTCAGTTTTGTCCCTTCATTGCCAATGGGGACAAAACTGAACTGAGCCAAACGGAGTGCACCAGAATGCATTTTGTTCCGTTTGGTTGCGTCCCCATCACGGACAGAATAACGCTGCAAGCAGCGCTTTTCTGTCCGCGATGTGGTGCGGAGCAAGACGGATGTAAGTCAATGTAAGTCCATGGGGACGGATCAGTTTTCTCTGTCACAATAGAAAACGGATCCGTCATGACTATAGAAGACATAATACAACCGGATCTGTTCATGACGGATGCATACGGTTGTATTATTGTAACGGAAGCGTTTTTGGAGATCCATGACTGATCCGCAAAACACGCTAGTGTGAATGTAGCCTTATATTCAAGGCTATGTTCACCTTTGTAACCAATTTTACATCTAGAATTAAAAAAAATGCAGCAATTTTGCAACCCGTCTTGTGTACACAGCTCCTATGCAGACCTTTGTGTCTCCATGGATACAGCCAACAGGCAAATCTTGTGTAGGCTTCCATATGTCCTCCTGTAACTATTTGTCGGCTTACCTGTTGTGGTAGCCATTGCTTCAAGACAGTGTCTGTCTGCTTTGTGCCATTCCAGCGGGCCCATGGGGGTGATCCGAGCAGAGGGGAGTGGTAGTATTGGCACTTATAGGAGTAGTAGTGGTTCATGGTGGCTGACCTCACTCCAGCTGTCCCTGGGGCTGTGCTGTCCATGGAGGGCACACCCTTTCTTCCCTTCGGGCACACTTTGGACTTTCTGGGGCTCCTGCCTGGTGTTAGGTGGGGTGTTGGAGATGTTGGGTAGATAGATGCAAGGCAGGACTCCCTTGTGGTGCAGGCGATGCAATAGTGGCACCATCGCAGGTGTTGTGTTCAAGGCACCAAGGAGGTCAGTGCAAGGCCACAAGTGCAACAAGCTGTACTAAGGTAATCTTGGCAAATCACACTTGTGAGGATAGGTTGGGTTTCTCGAGGGTACACATATGATCTATCCAAGGCTGAATATGGGCTGGCATGCTGTAAAATGCCTGATTCTGAGTCTCTCCCTATTAAATCCAAACACTTTTGGCCAAAAAGGGGTGCACAAACTCCCAAAATATGTACCTCAGTTTCCACAGTGGGGTGCAGATCCTCAAACGGTTGACCAGTCTGTTATGGAAGTCTGGTGGACGCCGAAGAAATATCTTCAAAAGAATGAGCAGTAAGGGCTGTTGCCATAAACGAGTCACTTAAAGGGCCAGTGCACGTTTATCAGACCTGACGAGACAATGCCCAAGCGCCCAAACTTCTTAAGGATCCTTCCCCCTCTCTTGCCTGTGTCTTCTTGTCTGTTGCCCTAACCTCTGCCTATCTATCGCTTGCAACCAAATCTATTCTATTCAAATTTCTGACCTGGTTGATGATATGGATGACGTCCATGGGTTGTGTCTGGTATAGCAGGTCAGCTCCATTGAAGTGAATGGGGCTAAGCTGCAATTCCATACACAACCTATAGATAAGACTGGCACTGAAAGCAGCCATAGCTGTTTTTTTTGTGGTTCTATAGCTTTCTTAGGGAATACTCACACACAGCAGCAATTTCTACAGCTGCCTCATTCATCTGAATGGGACTTGCAAAACTCTATGCACTCATGAACTTGTGATCCCCCCATAAGTAGAGCGTGCAGCTGCTTTATTGCTTCAACTTGTTCCAAACATGAATTTTCTTTCTACTGCTGACAAGAAGAGGTTGTAAAATGCAAACACCATTTCCCTTTCAGCCCCCCCCCACCACCACCATAGAGATTTCTTGGCAGCAAGCAAAAATATGTGTAACACATGTTCTGTAAATGGGTCCAATATTTGAACTCAAATTATTATTTTTTAAATATAGGAAGTAATTAAACCAGTAGGATCAAACCAGCAGAAAGGAGCTTTCAAGTGTCATTTTTACTGCCAATATTTTGCTTATTAAATTAGGAAAATATTGGGTCTACATCAAAAAACAAACTCTGAACTAAGTCCCATTGAAACAAAACACCAGCCCAGACTTTGGAGTAAGCTTCAAATTAGTCCCGAAGAGTCCTTGTTACTTCCACTTTGATCATTTAGTAGACAAATTCTTTACAAAGCTTTAAAGGGGTTCTCCGAGACCGGGAACCCTTGGTCAAGTGGTCAGGGGGTTGGTCATGGTGCTAAAAAAAAAAAAAGACTCACCTGTCATAAGTGCTCTTAATCCAGGGATGGGCAACCACCTCCAACCATCCTGATCCCCACTGGACCAGAAGTGGGAAGTGCTATGTGAACGTCTCCACTACGGGCCAATCACTGACCTCAGCGGTGACCTGTGCTGCCCAACCGAAGCCATTGATTGGCACTTCTGGTCCAGTGAGGGCTCAGCACCAGCTTGTGACAACGTTTTTTTTGTGTCAGAGAACCCATTTAAATAAACCATGCAACCTGGACATTTGTAAATTTCATCCCTGGTATATTTTTAGACAACCCCATCCCTTCATTCTCTGGATCGGCATGGGTCACAGATGTTGGACCCCAACAAATCAGAATCTTATGTTTCTCACTGGAGAAGTGGCAGACACAATTGATTAAGTGCTGACTAGACTGGGGTGGAGAAATGACCTTAAAATCACAAGGAGGTATAGACTTTTGAGGTTGGATTGTTTGGTTATGACCAACAGTATAGTTACCACTTGGTGGTGGTAGCTCTGATGAAGCAGTAGTGAGGTCAGATACAGAGCTGAGGGTCTTCACCGGGAGAACGGTCTGGAAATGACAGGCCAGGGGTCCAGAGTTATGGGTCACTGGTAGACTAGAGACTAGGAACCTAAAGTTTAGGCACCTTCCCCTTGGAAAAAGTGCCTTAAATACCCAGGGACCACCAGCCATAGGCTCTGGAAGAATTAGAAAGTGCATCTGCTGGCCCATGAAGAGGCCGAGAGTAAGCTCACATATGCTCTATAGTACAGCCCAGGACCAACATAGAGAAAGCACAAGCCACAGCCTGCCGAAGATGCTCTAAGAAGACCAGCGGCCAGGACCGCTGCCTGCAGGAACGAGCGGGGCAGCGGTGGGCACGGGGCGCAAGAGCAACACTCATCTCCTGCAGCCCTTGCTCCCCCTTCAGCAATGGCCAGGCCTCATGACTGGAAGTTTACGGGATGGGGACTGGAAGATTGCTGAGGGGAGCTGGAAGAGAGCGGAGCCGGTTAGTATGGAATTTTTCACAGGCATAGTTGGCTAGGGTGGAAATTTTAAAGAGCAAAAAAAAAGCTGGACAACCCCTTTAAGGCTCCTGGTGCATGGTCTGGTGATAGGTTAGGCAGAAGCGAGGAACAAGATGGTTCTCGCTAAGCCCTGGTCAGCAGAGGCCATTGTTCACTGACCTTTGCAGGGGCTACTGCTCTGGAGGGTCAGGGGCCTTCTACTTGTTGCATCCTTGTTTTTGTAGCACTTGGTTAATAGTAAGCACAATCTCAGGAAATTTCAATATAAGTCATAAAGTTTCTGGAGTTTGTATCTGCATTTACCATGTGCGGCACAGGGGGCAGAATAAGATTGAGCCTAAGATTACAGGAGAAGTCTCCAGAAGATTCATCTAATGAAGTGCATGACTCCATCTGGTACCCAGTGGAGTGGTGGTGTGCAAATGTCTACAGCTATCAGAAATCAGAATGCATGGTGTCCTCAGAGACCCGGGACCCTTCACTTTGCTCTGAGCACAGAAGATGCAAAATGCAGCAGAGCATGAAAAATTTAGAGCGCTACTCCTGGCTCATCTCACCCCTGACCTGGAATACCAGACGTACCTCTTCTTATACCTGACTACACTTTCCATGTAATATTGTATATACACAGGTAGCATACCAATAATTAATGATGGGGGGGGGGGAATCACATTTACAGGGGTGGACTGGTAGTTATCTGGGCCCAATGGCAAAAAAATATATATATATTATTTTTTATTAGAATTAATAAAAAAAAAAAAAGGTTTTCTTGCAAAAACAGCACCTTTTTTTACTTTAATGGACTTGGTTGCAATACCGGACACAACCTGTGGACAGAGGTGGTGCTGTGTTTGGAAGAAAGCAGACACAGTTTTCTAATTTTGGATAACTTCCTTAAGGAGCGTTATAAATGAGAGAGGGCCCCCTGTGATGGTTCAGTTCACCCTGATACATATCTTTCATTTGTATGTGTATATGTCTGGCTTAAAGGGGATGCTTAACAATGATACTCCCCTGGCACCGAGAGGAATCCCACTCCCAGGACTTCACCATTCCAACTATTTTTTTAAAAGGAGTTATCTTCATAAGAAACAGCACCATACCTGTCCATGGGTTGTGTCTGGTATTGCAACCAAGTTCCATTTAAGTGATTGGGGCTGATCTGCAATACCTCATATAACCTGTGGGCATATGGGGCACTGTTTCTGGAAGACAACCATAAAGACAACTCCATAAAACCAGGCTGTGGGAACAGCACACGTGAGAAAGATCTATCTTCTTAGCGTTTGCTACTTATCTCATCTACATCTCAGTAATACACAATAGTGCTCGTATTGTGTGACTGCCCACTGTCCATAGCCCTGGCCACTCATGACAATCTAGCTCCAAAGTCCAGACCATAAGATGCAATAAGTGTTAAAAAAAAAAGCATTTAAAGTGTTCTGGTCAAGACCAGAATCATATCTGAAAAGCCTGTAGGTAGAAAATGCTTGAAGCCACAAGTCCCGCCCCTGAGGGGCAATTTAAAACTCCTATTCATCAATTTAAAATCTGTGACTGGGCCCTTATATGAGATATGCTGTTTATAATAAGCTGTCTTTTGTGGTAGAAGGGCCTCTGGGCCCCTAAGGTACCCCTAGGTGCAACATCTACTACTTGGTCCAACTGCTGGGAACCTCACCAACCCTGTCCTATTGTTATTGGAACAGTTGCCCTCAGGAGGAGTTGTAAGGAGCAGTAGTCAAGCATACAGGTTGCTGCTCCATACAACCGTATACATATGAAAATGGCTGAGCATGGACACCACAGAAACCTGTTCAGGACTTGCAGCGGCCTCTTCAGTCGGTGGGTAACTATGCTAGATCTTCTTGCTCTTACTTCAAAAATGACACGTTGACCATCACTTCCTCAAATTAGATATTGGAAAGTGAAGGAATGGACTGTCTAGCTTCAAAATTCCTTCTCTGTAGACTTGAGATAGTGCCACTTATGGTGTCCTCCACTTGTGGATGAGGAACTCACCACTGAAAGCAGAGGAGTAACTAGATTTTTCAGGGTCTCATGGCAAAATCTGTAGTAAGGCCTCCACCTGCTATGTGCCATTTATGGCAATGGTGTCCTTTAAGCTCCCTCAGACACCACTTTTGGTTGCACCTTCTACCTCTGCACACCATATTGTAATATCCATGATTGATGCTCTCCTGCCCCCCAGGAACATGAACATGATAACATAAGACAATATACAGAGCTTATGTCCTATTTCTACAAGTATGAGGCCAAGAACAGAAACTGGCAGAAGATAGAAAGACCATTTCTCAACAGTCTGCTCCTCAGACGTTTCCATATTGCCCATGTTCTTCATGGCAAGGGGTTGATTCATTTGTATCTCTCCTAAAATGATTTTGTGCTATTTTTTTTGTCTTTCTAATAACATACTTTAGTTGTATTGAAAATGAAAAGACTCTGAACGACCGCTGATCTACAGTAATGGAATAATAGGAAAGGTGATGTTCCTCCACCCCCACCCACCAGCATCCATTGTATGTAGTCATTTTGCAATTTAATGAGTTTTGTTCCCTTTCTATTTGCTTGTTGCCACTTTTTTAAATTATGATTATTTTTTCCTCTCTAGAGATTTGACAGTAAAATTACATAGTGACCGTGATTCACATGGAGACTACGTGTGAATGGAACATTTCCTCCAGACATTCTGTAACACCTCAGACTTCGCTTCCTTTTACCTTGCAAATCGTCACGAAAAGACTTGATAGTCCAGGCGGTTTCAACGCTTGGAGCGACAGGTTGACCTACTGCACAATCTAGCTGGCAGCCTGTTCATAGATGTCTTCTTGGTCTTGCTGTGTACATGTCAGATGCGGTTTACCCAGTTGCTCTACGTACTTTGAAGTATTCTACTTTCTATCAAATGCAAATTAATTCTAGCGGCACATACAAAGGCCACGAGTCTCTGTAGAGGTTTTTTTTCTATAATCTCACATCATGGACGTTGGAGCCTTGAGCCCAACAACATTTGGAGATATGGAAAGTGTGGACAACCACCTGATCAAAATAAAGGCGCGTCGACTCAATCTCTCGGTCAGTTTCTTTCAAATCAAAGATCTATTGAGAGAAATTAAAGGAACTGTCCAGTTTTAATTTAAAGGGTAGGTCTCTAATATTTGAGTCCCAGAAGAACCCCTTTAAGTAAAACCTAATCTTTAAGATAACGAGCCATGGGGAGAGAAGAAGCCAGGAGCCAGCATCGGGAAGCAGGTAAGTAGACTTCCCTTAACAGATCTGTCCTAGAGGAGGGGTTTGCAAAAAAAAAAAACGGAAAAAAAAACTCTAAAGGTGCACAAGCCCCTTAAGAAAGAAAACAATTCCTCTGCCACAGACAAAAAATGGAGATCTGTGTCCCAAGGCAGAATTTGAAATGCTAGTCTGGTATCTCTGGCAAATAAGAAGACACATACTGTAGTAGGTCAGGCCATTGTCAGACTGGCGGTTCCTAGGGGCCATCAGTAAAATTAATTTTGGGGACCTAATGCACAGCTACATGCAAACACTACCTGCTCAGACAGTGGCGGGCAGCAGCAAGATGCTCAAGGTGATTGATTATGGGGTCCCTACAGTGACTTCAAGTAGGCAGGTCCCTGGGCAAACAGGATACTGGCCAGTTTGCCTAGGTGCCTAAAAGTCATCTGTGCCACCTGACGTAACTTTAATAATAAATTGCGTAGTCTCTTAAATCTACCCAATTTTTATATGGACCCATAAGCTGGGTCATGTGCCACTTGTGCTAGAGGAGGTGGACTGGTGGCAACCCTAACTCAGGGACCCACTGGGAGATTCACCTGTTCCCCTGTGGGCAAGTCTGAGCCCGGGACAGGCCCTGTTACACATTTTGCATTGGGGCCCAGAAGCTTTGAGATATGCCCCCATTTGGAGTGTCCCTTTTAGCTGTCTGTAGACATTAGATTCAATACTGAAGTTGGTAAATTCGGGGCATGTAAGCCCCACCCCTGGAATGGCAGACTCACCTGTGAATGTCCCCTTGTGGGTGGGGTTTGCTAAAATTTGCCCAAGCAGATGCATCCGGGTACCTGAGGAGGCCTCAATTTCCCCCCCTGCCACATGAGAAGACATCAAAATATACAGGCACATGGTATGTGGAGGCCCTGTTAAAAAATATTCCTATTCCAAGCCTAGAGGAATTTAGGATACCGTGGTAACTTGTTGGCATCATACAGTACATACTAATGTAGCAGAGCCATCTTTGGCAGTGCAGTGGCTGAATTTGAGGTGGCCCCAATTCACATTATACTAAAAGCCCCCCATACACATTATAGTCATACTTGCAAACTTTTAGGGGCTAGAGGTTGTGGCGCGTGCAGCTAACCACCAGAATTTTTTCAAGGTGAAAACACACTATAGACCCCATCCCTGATGGTGATAATTTGAGGCGGAGAAGGGTCGAACACTTTGAATTTCAACTTCCGGCCCTCTTGTTCTCCCTGGTGAGGTGTCTAGCTATGGAATTTTCCTTCTCTCCTAGCTAAAAACACCACACGGTACAAGTAGCTTGAAAAACTAAAGGCAAATGGTCATCTTTAGGGTCCTATTTTATAAACTGTCCAAAAATGGCCTTTCTTCCTATAGCAGCTAGTGTTGGGCGCGAATATTCGAATCGCGAATTTTAATCGCGAATATCGCCACTTCGAGAATTTGCGAAGATTTAGAATATAGTGCAATATATTCGTATTCTCGAATATTCTAGATTTTTTTTTCATCAGTAACCTCCCTTCTTACTTGTGGGCCAATGAGAAGGCTGCAATGTCTTTGTCACAGCTTAGCAACATCCCTAGCAACCAATAGGAAAGTTGCCTACCCCTGCAGCCATTTTCTGTAGTTTTATGGAGTTCTGAGAGAGAGAGCAGTGTCATTGCTGTGCTCTGTGCTTCACTGTTTAATTAAATTAGATCGTTAGTTAGTTAGTTTGTTAGTGAGTTAGTTAGTAGTGTTGAGCGAACTTGTGTTTTAAGTTCGGCGTCTAAAGTTCGGGTACGGGTTATCGAAGAATGGCGTTATGGATTCCGCTACCACGGACCATAACTTGGTCCGGGGTAGCGGAATCCATAACGCGATTCTTCGATAACCTGATCCAGAACTTTAGACGCCGAACTTAAAACACAAGTTCGCTCAACACTATTAGTTAGTTGATAGTTAGTCGGAGATAGTCAGTGTAGGTTAGATCCTGATATAGTGTAGCTGATAGGTTCTGCTATCAAGAAAAAAATCGCGAATTCTCGAATTTGCGAATATTCGCCCAAATATTAGTGAAATATCGCAAATTTGAATATTGCACCTGCTGCTCATCACTAATAGCAACCAATCAGAGTTCAGCTTTAATTTTTCATGCAGATTTTTGCACATTTTCAATACTAAAATCCATGGAAAAACCACAGCCAATCCACTTCCCATGGAATTCGTAGTGACGTATGATCATGGCCCAAGAAACAGAGAGGCCTAGTTGGTTGCTGTGGGCCACAAAGCCTGGTTTTATGCTAGACAGTTTTGATATACGAGGTCTTAAAGGGGTTGTGCAACTTGAAACTTTTATTTAACATACCTCACAGAGTTGCCCGACCCACGGTGGTGATCATACTTACCTGGTTCCTGCCACTGAATTCCACCGCCATCACTCCACGGCCACCTCCGTAGGTCCCGAATGTCTCTAAATCATGTGACTGTGCAGCCAATCACTGGCTGCAGCGCTGACTTGTTCCCCTTGCTGTACTCTACTTAGTCACGTGCAGCATGGGTGAAAGACAGGTGGTCGCAGCGGTCCTGTGGCCTTTGTTAACAGGACATTGATTCAGGAAGACTCGGGACCTGTGGAGCTGGAATCTAGTGGTGGGGACCATGTAAGTCTGATCCCCACCGTTGGTCGGGCAACTCTGTGAAGTCTGTTGAAAAAAGTTTAAAGTTGCGCAACCCCTTTTACCATTTTCCCTGTTCTTTGAGAAGGTCTCCTTAAAGTCCATTATTTCCACATTTGCTCCTTGACATAATAAGCAGGTTTCAGTCTCACATTGATTCATTTTTCCTTTGCAAAACAATAACTGCATAATAACCTTCTGAGAGGAACAATCGATCCTTTCAAGATGTCCCGCACACTTCATCTAGCTGATTTACTCCTTTGATATTATTATTACAGGTTTCGCTTGTCACAGAGCACACTGATGGAAATATAAAAGGACGCACTTTCCATCATTTCTAAGAATTGCAGAGAATAAAAATGTAATAATATTTTACTGCTTTGTGTCGCGCAAGTCTGCTGGGATCTAGACGGAAGTAACCTGGCTGCCGTTACGGGGCTGAAAATCAGTCCTGGTCACAATAGCTGGACCCTGCCATGCGGTTTGTTAGTAGTCACCCAGCCCCCTGGACTATGCTTACATCAGGAAGTCTGGGTAGGCAGGTGCTTACTTCCTGTGAGGTCCTAGATGGAGGAGATAAGAGCAATCTGTATCCTAACGCTATGTATACTTTGTCTACATTGTGATACTTTAAACCCTATATATGTAGATTTTGGCATATGGAACTAATTGTAACATAAAGGTAAAAATGTAATGTAAAAGTAAAGGTAAAGTTATTTCTGGTAACACTGAAGCTAGAGGCATTGTAGCTAGGGTATAGATAGACACAGATTGGTCCTCAGGCTAGAAGTTTAAAGGGGAATACTGTCTGTTAATTATTGATGATTAGTATTATTATCTATTAATATTGCTCCTATTACATTGGCAAATAATTTAGGAGATATTAAAGCTAGAAATTACGGTAATATTGATTTTCAATATTTTAAGTAACATTCTTTTCTTTCCTATTAGCGAGCCAGCCAGGACATATTGATGTTGGATATTAATGTTGGTTATCAATATATTAAAGGGGTTTTCCGAGATTTTAATATTGATGACCTATCCTCTGGATAGCTCATCAATATCAGATCAGCGGCGGTCTGACACCCGGCACCCGCAGCCGATCAGCCTTCCCTTCATTGTTTACTCACTCGCCGTCGAGATCGCAGCGGTGAGCAGTGTAATTACAAGCCGTCCCATTCATTTCAATGAGACAACCCATTCCTATACATTTGAATAGGAATGAGCCGTCCCATTGAAGTGAATGGGATGGCTTCTTGTAATTACACTGCTCACCGATGCGATGTCGACGGCGAGTGAGTAAACAATGAAGGGAAGGCTGCGCTTGCACAGATCGCAGCCTTCTCTTCAACCAGCTGATCGGCGGGGGTGCCGGGTGTCAGACCACCGCTGATGTGATATTGATGAGCTATCCTGAGGATAGGCCATCAATATTAAAAAGCCTGAATATTGTCTGGATACAAGTTGATGCAAGTAAAGCTGTTGAACTTTATAAAGGTCTGGACTCGACTATTTCTCCACCTCCACAATCACTCTCCCCTTTATTGCTTCAGAGCCTAACCCTGGGGAGCAACGGTATCCAGGTAGGAGCACCGTGACACACACAGAAAACTATAGGGGCCGCACCACACCACTGGAACACGATCGGCCCTGGGGGGGGGGGGGGGGGGCGACATGTTGCACATGGTCATATACAGGGCTACAGATGGCGACCAAAACGGTCGCAAATGCGCCTCAAAATTTGCAGATGGCGACAAGACTTTTTAGTCTCATTTGCGACTGGACCGCCGCGCTGCTGCGAGGCCTAGTATTAGTTAAAGAACATGGCACGCACCATGTTCTCTTCACTAGCACAGTGGAGAAGGAGGGAGTCCCTCCCTCCCCACTGTGACGCGGCCGCCACTGCCACCAATGGGGAGATAGCAGGGAGGAGGAGGGGAGGAGCTGTGGCCACTGCGCCACCAATGAATGTAAAACTAATTAATACAAGTATAGGCAGCGGTATCACAGACCCAGCCTTAATAACAGGGCATGCGATCCGCAGCAATTAACCCCTCAGGTGCCACATCTGAGGGGTTAATTGCCGCGGATCGCATGCCCTGTTATTGAGGCCGGGTCTGTGATACCGCTGCCGACACTTGTATAAATGAGTTAAAGAGGACCTTTCATGGGGCCAAAAAATATGAACTTAGTAGCAGGCTCCATAGGGCGGCGCCCAGGGATTTAAGTGCACTTACTATTAGTCCTGGGCGCCGATCCATTCGCCCGCTGTGGCCCCGGTATTTTCAACATTCAGAGCAAGGAGGAGGAGACGCCAGTGTCTCTCCTTCTCCCTGACAGCAGCGCTGACCAATCACAGCTCAGAGCGAGGGAGGTTTTTTTCTCCCCGTCTCTGAGATCTGAGCTGTGATTGGTCAGCGCTGCTGTCAGGGAGAAGGAGAGACACTGGCGTCTCCTCCTCTTTGCTCTAAATGTTGAAAATACCGGGGGCCACAGCGGGCAAACGGAACGGTGCCCAGGAATAATAGTAAGTGCAGTGAGATCCCTGGGCGCCGCTCTATGTAGCCTGCTACTTAGTTCATATTCTTTGGACCCATGAAAGGTCCTCTTTAATTACATTCATTGGTGGTGCAGTGCGCCCCCCCATTATTAGTATCATTAGTGGCGCAGTGGCCCCAGGCCCCCCCCTCATTGTTATATGGTGGCCACAGGGTCCCCTCCACTCCATTGGTGGCAGTGGCAGATTACACTGCTGGGGCTCCGATCGGTTACCATGGCAGCCAGGACGCTACTGAAGCCCCGGCTGCCATGGTAATCTCCCTGCTGCTGTGTGTACTATGCTTAGGGCAGCAGGGAGAGTGTAAAGTCCTATTCACTCTAATAGAGCTCTATCGGGGTGAATAGGACAAGGGATGAAAAGATCCAGGTTATAGCCCCTAAGGGGGCAAATGGTTATTAAATAAAAAGTTTTAAAAAAAGTTAAAAAAACACCAAAATACTAAAAGTTTAAATCGCCCCCTTTCCCAATTTGACATATAAAATTTACAAACAATAAAAAATAACCATATTACATATCACCATATCCGAAAAAGTGTGAGCTATTAAAATATTAAAAAATATGTCCGCTCTGGTGAAGGCTGTAACAGAAAAAAAAAATCAAAACCGCGCAATTCGCCATTTTAAGTCACCTTGTTCCCCAAAAGATGTCACTGGATGTAAGAGGCATGTGGTCCTGTATTCTCCTACATGTAGTGCTGGCTCATTACTGTGACCTGCATCTCATCTTCTCCGTCAAGTCCTTTTTTTTTTATTATATGCATTTTAAATTTGGCGACTAAAAAATGTAATTTGGCTCCTAAATTTTTGTTCATATGCCACAGCGTTTTCTATGGCATTGCGTAAAAACAATTAACATGACGATTCTCGGCGCAGGAACCGCACCAGGTGGGGCTTATTCACAGGCTAATTCTGCAGCAGTGTACATTGAAGCAGAATTACAAGGGTCAGCCTTGGATTTCTGCCCAAGGTTCACAGCAAAAAGAATCCTATTTTCCTGACATGTATTTCTTCTGTGTGAACATGCGCTAACGGGATGTATATTGCTGTAGAAAAGCTACCACACATTTGGCTTCGGATCTGTGGCAAATCCATGATGAGTCATATTCAGACTTTGACTGTGAACTTCACTGTATAAACAATGCTGCACATTTTCCATCCACAGTTTATACCCCCAGCACATACCGTAAGGGACCATATGCCCATGGACAGTTTTATATAAAATGATTAAAACCCTCGAATCTCCCTTGTTCTTGAAATTTCACAAATTGTATATAATGTACACATATAGTACCTTTTTAATAAAAACCTAAAATATTGCCATACAATGCACGCACAATACAGCCATGCAGTATGCAGGTATCATCATACAATCACTAAATAATACTTTCATGCAGGACTGTACATAATACTGTGAATACAGCCCAAATAATGATACCATATTGTGCCATAATAATGCTGTCATATATAGACCCTGCACTACTGCTGTATGGTGCCCAAATAATATGTAGTATACAAATGATGCTTACTACAAGAGCTCACATAATACCGTCATATATATACCGCATAATACTACCGTACTGCTAAATATTACTAGGTGGTTTAAGGGTTGTGTAACAGACAGTGGGTGTGGACCCAATGTGCTAACTAACCAATTTGACTTTGAGCTAAACTTGAGGGCGTTATCCCGGCGATTCCCTGGAATTCACCCTTGAACCCCGGTGCAGTGAAGTCTGCATCACTGGCTGATCGACACTGCTGCAAAGCATTAAGGGAGCAGGCAAAAAAGGCATAGTCTGAATACAGTCCAAGGTCAGGGCAGGCTGAGTACGTGCATAATACAGATAGAATTTCCAAGTTCGGGACCGGCGGCAAAGAGCAGAATCGATAGTCATGCAAGGTATGGTACGTGGGTAGCCAGACAAGAGATCTGGTTACTAGACACTGGGAAAACCCCAAAGCTCAGACGAGTAGGTGGATTCACAGCCCAGATAAATAGGAAGGACGATCAGCACCTTAGTGAGCAGCTGGACAGAGAGCAAGAGAGAAGGATGAACCCTAGCAGTGCTGTAAGGAAGTTCACTGTGCACTAATCCCAATACACACAGGGTGAGTGGAGCCAAAGCTGGTAAGTGACGGACACCGGCCACCAGCCTAACAGGTTTATTTTCAGCATTCAGTCTAATTGAGATCTCAAACTTCCTACTGGAGCTGTCTTCTCTCTTGGAGGTCCAGTCCTGGGGGTGATGTAGTAAAACAGGGCCCTGAGAAATCTTTCACCAATTTGTCTGCTGGTATTCACAACTTACCCTATAAATGTCACGGCTGAGGATGGTGGAAACCCTCAGCCATGCAATGCCAGAAGATGTTAGTGGCTGCTCGGCCAGGACGACAGAATTAGGCTCCTTTCACACTAGCGTTCGCTGGTCCGCTCGTGAGCTCCGTTTGAAGGAGCTCACGAGCGGACCCGAACGCAGCCGTCCAGCCCTGATGCAGTCTGAATGGAGCGGATCCGCTCAGACTGCATCAGTCTGGCGGCGTTCAGCCTCCGCTCCGCTCGCCTCCGCACGGACAGGCGGACAGCTGAACGCTGCTTGCAGCGTTCGGGTGTCCGCCTGGCCGTGCGGAGGCGTGCGGATCCGTGCGGATCCGTCCAGACTTACAATGTAAGTCAATGGGGACGGATCCGTTTGAAGATGCCACAATGTGGCTCAATCTTCAAGCGGATCCGTCCCCCATTGACTTTACATTGAAAGTCTGGACGGATCCGTCCGAGGCTATTTTCACACTTAGCTTTTTTTTTGCCATTTTAATGCAGACGGATCCGTTCTGAACGCTAGTGTGAAAGTAGCCTTAGGGAGCAGGTCACCTCCTAGCGCATCCCTAATCTGACCCTGACTCCTAGCTGTATGAGCCGACCTTGATGGTAGAAGGGCTCATACTCAGGAACCTCGGATCCCTACTGACCCCCCGCAGATCCCTGAGCTAGGAGCTGGGTAGACAACCTGTTCCTCCTGGACGCGGAGAAACAGGAGTCTAAACTGGCCAAGCTGCAAGGGGATAGAAACATGAACAGCCTATGTATATGGCAGGAGGATGAAAAGCACTTCCACACCTACCTGCCACAGACACACTGACTGGATCCTGTGCTCAACAAACTGGTGTCCACACCCAAACACAGACAAACCCAGTGTTTACACAAAGAGAGAGTTAACCCTTCCTACACCAGGCAAAGGATGGAAGCCACTTAAAGGGGGAAAGTGCACACATAACCAAAACCCTGTGCACACCAGACATACAAAAGACACACCTAACAAAGACAGGTTGCCAGGTGCAGCCGCATGCACATTGCAGCAAGCTGCCTAGCACCAGCTCAGGCTGCTATACTGCGACATACAAAATAACAACTTGTTGCCCGCGGCAACCACAAGTGAGGCAACATACTAGCGGCCCTCACCTGTGGTTGAACAACCAAACCAAACCGCAGGCAACGACATGCGTGGCAACCATGTCCTGGGAGTCAGCCAGGAGGCCGAGACACTGCCACCACATGTACACAATACAAAACGTTGCCACGGGCAGCCACAAGTGAAGGGAATTGTCACAGTGCACACCAGACAAGGAAAGTGCACACAAACACACACACAGAGGCAACCCCACGCATACCTGTTGTCCGCGGCAACCGCACTTGAGGCAAACAACTAAGTGCCCCAAGCTGCAGTTGACACAACACCCAGACCGCGGGCAACTGCATGCGGCTCCCAAGGAGTCACGACCATACCCATGGGCGTGACAATAAATGTGCAGCTACAGTACCTCTGGGTTCGTGTCTTCAACTGATATACTCTTTTATGCCTGGTCTAGGGCCTGAGAGGGCGGGACATCCCTGAGTCATGCACCGCCCCTCAGGTCCCACCCTTAACGCAATGCATCAGCTTTGCCTGGAGTGTTACATTAATTAATGCTTCCCTTTTTGGGTATGTTAATGTTAGTGCGGCACATACACAGACAGAGTTTTTGCCACAGTTTTACAGTACCTACATTATGACAAAAAAATTGGGTTAGCAGCAGTGTTATAATAGTGTAACTCTTTGGCACACTATTACCGCTCCATGTGAATATAACCTTCACAATAAAGCAGGGCAACAGTGCTGATCCTTGGAGGCAGTCCTCACATGGGAAGCCCAGCCCATGAGCATCTAATATTTAGCCCAGTAGACTAATATGTATAGAAATGAGTGTAGTGAAGTGCCTATAGGCGGTATTATGGCTGCAGTTGGATCCCAGTCATTCTGCAGCTGAAATGGACACATAAACCAAACTTTCTCTGCTCGCCCCAGCACAATCGGCTGTTTGCCGAGAGGTTTGAGGAGCTGGACTGCATATTAAAGGGGTTGTTTGTGCAAAGACAGCCCCGTTAATATTTTTTCCCTGCCCCTCCCAAAAACAAAAATGTAACACTTTTTGCTTTTGCAACTTTTTTCAGACAATCACTCTGCAGACTGCTAGCGCTTCACAGGCAGAAGCCATAGAATTGCGCAATGGTTAGTATACCGTATGCCGGCAGTGAATGCACAGAACGTGATTGCAAAGAAAGCTATTCTGTTTAAATGAGAATATGTACAACTACTGAGAAAACAACAGGCATCGTTCAGCCCTCCGTCTGCATCGCTGCTCCTTTTCTTCCACAATGGATAGAGTTCTACAAAGTAATCCGAAAAATACCAAGCAAGCGGAGCCAGGTATTATTTAAAATCAATGTCCAAAACCGGCAGCTGGTAACGTGGCGGCATTCACTGTCAACAGACCATTTTGGCGGCTTTATATTAGGATATTAATATCTCTGCAGAGAAAAAAAGCGCCAGCTGTTCCTCTGCATTTTGTAAGTCAAACAGAAAATGTGAGCTGCTCTGCAAGTCTGACACAAACATAAGGAGGCATCGCAATCTGTCTATCAGGAGAAAAACTAGAAAAACCTTTTGCTACAATGTATCAGTCTGGAGTCCGGGCTGTTTAGCTCACAGAGCATTGTCTAGACTGGATACAACTGTGCTAGTTTGTTACAATGTATCAGTCTGGAGTCCGGGCTGTTTAGCCCACAGAGCATTGTCTAGACTGGATACAACTGTGCTAGTTTGTTACAATGTATCAGTCTGGAGTCCAGGCTGTTTAGCTCACAGAGCATTGTCTAGACTGGATACAACTGTGCTAGTTTGTTACAATGTATCAGTCTGGAGTCCAGGCTGTTTAGCTTACAGAGCATTGTCTAGACTCCATACAACTGTGCTAGTTTGTTACAATGTATCAGTCTGGAGTCCGGGCTGTTTAGCTCACAGAGCATTGTCTAGACTGGATACAATTGTACAAGTTTGTTACAATGTATCAGTCTGGAGTCCAGGCTGTTTAGCTCACAGAGCATTGTCTAGACTGGATACAACTGTACTAGTTTGTTACAATGTATCAGTCTGGAGTCCAGACTGTTTAGCTCACAGAGCATTGTCTAGACTGGATACAACTCTGCTAGTTTGTTACAATGTATCAGTCTGGAGTCCGGGCTGTTTAGCTCACAGAGCATTGTCTAGACTGGATACAACTGCGCTAGTTTGTTACAATGTATCAGTCTGGAGTCTGGGCTGTTTAGCTCACAGAGCATTGTCTAGACTGGATACAACTGTGCTAGTTTGTTACAATGTATCAGTCTGGAGTCTGGGCTGTTTAGCTCACACAGCATTGTCTAGACTGGATAGAGGGGATCTATGTATTTGGCTATTAGTAGCAAGATTCAGCCTCCTGAGATGGGGGTAACGCCTGTATCCACATGGTTCTACTGAACCAAACTTCTATCCCATTAGGATATTTTGTAGTGTAACCGGCATCTAGTAGAACAAGACGAGGACTGAAGCTGTACTATAAACCCGAAGCAAGAAAAGGAGGACGCTCTCACACCAAATCAACCCACTGCCATATAATGCAAATGTCTTATACTGTCATATAGTGATCATATACTTTGCAGTAATATACTTTTCAAAATCTTAACATAATGCTGCCATATTTTTCCCACATATTACTACCATGCAGTTTCCAAATAATACCGCCCGATAGTGCCAATGTTTTACTGCACCTCAGCCTACATCCAACTTTATTACCCTTAATAGATAACCATCCCGAACGCATGGACTCTGGTCCACTCGAAATGTATGTATGAAGCCCTAATTCCATTAAAAAATATAGCCCGACCACATAACATTTCATTCAAATCGGCGCATCGTACCCACGTTTAACCATTCATATGGCGGGTTTATCTCCCGGGTCCTTTAATAATCTATTGTACTATTGGACAATAGGGATTTGGTGCGATAAATATGGTGCGGAAGAATTGGGAGTGGTCCGGGTGTCACCCTTGAATATGGACTTTTAAAGATGGTACAATACACCCTGCACCATGAGTATCATGTCTAGCATAAATCTATCTTTGCTACATAAGCAGTATGATATAGCAGGAGGGTACATCCGCATCTGACGGAAAATCTGCTGCAAAATGTAACATGCAGAGTTTGCTATGGATTTGCCCCAGATTTACTGTGGGTTTCACCCCTCTGCATTTTAAGGGGTTGTCCCAAGATAACGCAACAGTTTTCATACTTTTGTAATTGCACGTACGTTAAATGTTTTGTATCCACAGAGTTATTCAATACAATATATTTGTATAGCGCCACCTGCTGTTTTCCATATTTTTCACTGGGGTGGACGCGCATGTTCAATTCCATCCTTCAGCTGCCATCAGATGTAGCTACTGTTAGAAACTGTGACAGTTACAGGAAAGAGGGCTGCAGTGTGAAGGACACACCCCCTGAGCTGTAATAGGTAGATAGCTGCAGCGGGAAGGACACACCCCCTAAGCTGTAATAGGAAGTTAGCTGCAGCAGGCAGTACACGCCCCTGAGCTGTTATAGGGAGAGAGTTGTGGCAGAAAGAACACACTCCCTAAGCTGTAATAGGAAGATAGTTGCAGCAGAAAGTGCAAGCCCCTGAGCTGTTATAGGGAGAGAGTTGTGGCAGAAAGGACAAGTCCTTCTTCACGGCTTCTTTGCCAACACAGTTTGGCTATTTCAACATCTGCCCTACCAGCCCTCTCTTATGTATCACATATCAAATGAGACGACCAATCCAATCGCATCCTTCTGAAGTAACATGGCAACCACAGTGACTCCGCTCTCTGTCAACTCTATCAAGTGTAAACAGAAATGCGTCAGCCCCCCAACCAATGATGAAGGATTGTCTACAAGAGCAGATTGATGTATCTCCGAACACTAAGGCGTTTTTCCCATCAAGGAGTCTGGGAAACCTGAGTGACAACTACTGTGGATTAAGCTATTATAGCAACCATATTGGTTGTCACCTGGATAACTAAGGAATTGTAACAATTGGAACATATTTTACTTTACATTATAGGTGGAAATGCACTTGAGATCTTCATCTATTATCAATGAATAGAAGAAAAGGTTCTTCTTACCAGTCCATTGCAAGTACTTATAGCCGCGTAACCGATCCCGATATCAGGTTCTTGGACCGTGCCGGTGAGATGACAGGACAGTCCCGATCGAGGGGTAATCCTTACTCCACTCTGGTTTCCAGTTCTTCTTTCAAGAATATAGTTATCAGATAGAAATCTTTCATTGACGGTCAAGTTCAAATACAAATCCTTAGTTCCCTGACGAATCCTGTAGTGCACCTTCTCGGACCGGATGTCCCGTTTTCTTCGTTTAAGTCTTTCATGATGGGTTAAGGTATAGGATAGGAAGTTGCCGTACTCGTCTACCTTGACGGGATCCACCAGTTCATACGATGGAGGTAAGTTCATGGTAAGATGGTCTGAAACAACAGGAACATGAGAGAATTTAGAACCTAACACTAGGATGATCACTAAAGAAGTCATCCTCCAAGGGGTGTCAAAACTGGTGCCAAGTGGAGTAGTTACCTATAGCATCCAATCAAATTCTAGCTAATTTTTCAGACGTTCTTTCGAAAATGAAAATGGTAACCCATAGTTGCCAACAAAATTCTGGATTTTAAACCAGCAAATGCTTAAAACACACTTAATTGGGGACAAATTTTCATAAACCGACCACTCCTGGCCCTTTGCATTCCACGTCCCATCACTCCATCCACTTCTTGGGATATCTGAGACTCCTGAGGAAAGAACCCAAAGTTTACGAAATGCATTGGAAGTTTGGTCATCACCAGCTTTCTTAAGGAAGTAAGTGACATCACCGTTGGACTTCAGAGGATTGGCTGAAGTAGCAAAGAGCACTCTACCGGCCAGAACAGCTTGGTGGACACTACCATAACTATAAGCTTCATTTTATTTATTTATTTTTTCATTTTTCTTCCTATTGGCACCAGAATCTATTAACGCTTATTATCTAGAAGATACCTACCCTGAGCAGGATCTGAACTGACCAGAGTAAGGGCTCATGCACATGACCATACCGTGTTTTGCGGATCTGCAAAATATGGATGCCGCCCGTGTATGTTCCGCAGTTTACGGAACAGGCCGCCTATTATAGAAATGCTTATTCTTGTCTGCAAAATGGACAAGAATAGGACATGTTCTATTTTTTTTTTTTTTTTTGCAGGGTCACGGAACGGATGCGGACAGCCCAAGGGGTGTTGTATTTTCTAGTGAGCTCTGGAGTGTTTTTTTTATGTATATTTCAAAAAGAGATGTATTAACTTTTATTTTTTTTAACATATGCCATTTAAAAAGAGCCTCAGCCTAAGGCCTCATGCTCAGCAATTCCGTGCAGCTGCCGCGACAGATCCAGACCCGTTCAACATGACATGTTCTATTTTTGTGGTGTGGAGGCATTGAGAAAAACCCCACGGAAGCACTGCCTCCATTCCACACTACACCTTCCAGATTGCAGACCCATTCAAGAGAATGCTTCTGCATCCATGATGCAGGGTGCACACGGCCGGTGGCCTCATATTGTGGACCGGGTGTTTGCGGGCCTCAATACGGGCATGGCCATGTGAATGAGGCCTAAGGCATTTGAAACACAAGTAGTGCGTAATAATCAGAAAAGAATTCCAATGAAAACAGACTCCTCAACAGATTGTCCAAACAAATACAGACCCCAGACAAGAGCCCTCTAGATAAATACAGACCCCAGACCAGACCTCCTAAACAAATATGGACGCAGACCAGATTCCCTAAAAACAATTCAGTCCCCAGACCAGATCCACTAAATAAAATACAAACTCCAGACCAGATCCCCTAAACAAATATTGACCCCTGATCAGATCCCCCTAAGCAAATTTCAGACCCCAGATCAGATCCTCTAAACAAAATACAGACCTCAGACCAGTTACCCAGAAAAATACAGACTCCAGACCAGATCCCCTAAACAAATTTCAGAGCCCAGACCAGATCTTCTAAGCAAAATACAGACCAGACTAGATCCCTTAGGTAAATACAAACTCAAGACCAGATCACCTAAATAAATATAGACCCCTGACCAGATCCCCATAAACAAATTTCAGACCCCAGAACCGATCCTCTAAAGAAACACAGACCCCCTGACGAAATCCCCTAAACAAACACGGACGCCAGACCAATCCCTCTAAACTAATACATAGAAACATAGAATGTGTCGGCAGATAAGAACCATTTGGCCCATCTAGTCTGCCCAATATACTGAATACTATGAATAGCCCCTGGCCCTATCTTATATGAAGGATGGCCTTATGCCTATCCCATGCATGCTTAAACTCCTCCACTGTATTTGCAGCTACCACTTCTGCAGGAAGGCTATTCCATGCATCCACTACTCTCTCAGTAAAGTAATACTTCCTGATATTACTTTTAAACCTTTGCCCCTCTAATTTAAAACTATGTCCTCTTGTAGCAGTTTTTCTTCTTTTAAATATTCTCTCCTCTTTTACCTTCTTGATTCCCTTTATGTATTTAAAAGTTTCTATCATATCCCCTCTGTCTCGTCTTTCTTCCAAGCTATACATGTTAAGGTCCTTTAATCTTTCCTGGTAAGTTTTATCCTGCAATCCATGTACCAGTTTAGTAGCTCTTCTCTGAACTCTCTCCAAAGTATCAATATCCTTCTGGAGATATGGCCTCCAGTACTGCGCACAATACTCCAAATGAGGTCTCACTAGTGCTCTGTAGAGCGGCATAAGCACCTCCCTCTTTCTACTGGTAATGCCTCTCCCTATACACCCAAGCATTCTGCTAGCATTTCCTGCTGCTCTATGACATTGTCTGCCTACCTTTAAGTCTTCTGAAATAATGACCCCTAAATCCCTATTCCTTTTCAGATATCAACATTACATTTTAGTTGCCAGATTTTTGACCATTCCTCTAGTTTTCCTAAGTCCTTGTCCATTTGGTGCATCCCTCCAGGAACATCAACCCTGTTACAAATCTTTGTGTCATCAGCAAAAAGACACACCTTACCATCGAGGCCTTCTGCAATTTCGCTGATAAAGATATTAAACAATATGGGTCCCAGAATAGATCCCTGAGGTACCCCACTGGTAACAAGACCTTGGTCTGAATATACTCCATTGACTACAACCCTCTGTTGTCTGTCCCTCAGCCACTGCCTAATCCATTCAACAATATGGGAGTCCAAGCCCAATGACTGCACTTTATTGATAAGCTTTCTATGTGGGACAGTATCAAAAGCATTACTAAAGTCTAGATAAGCGATGTCTACTGCACCTCCGCCATCTATTATTTTAGTCACCCAATCAAATAAATCAATAAGATTAGTTTGACATGATCTCCCTGAAGTAAACCCATGCTGGTTTTCATCTTTCAATCCATGGGATTTTAGATGGTCCACAATCCTCTCCTTAAAGGGACTCTGTCACCAGTTTCTAACCCCCCCCTTTTAAAACTATTGTTCTCTCCATGGTGCCCTTGTCATTACAAAGCTGTTGTTATAAGATAAATCCGCCCTGTAGTTTTGATAAAAATCGCTTTTATCTAACCTGTCAATCTTCTGGATAAGGTGCCCAGGGCGTTTCTGAAGGTCTGAATCTGCCGCTCTCCGCCGCCGCCGTTGGTGCCCAGCTCCTCCCATGATCCTTTCAGCGCCACCTGGATGTAATGAAATCCGCCTCCGGCTCTCCTCAGTGCCCCCTCCTCCTTTTCAAAGATCCCGCGCGTGCGCACAGGCCTGTGCCTGATGCGCCCGTGCGGACTTTTAGATTCTGCCTCGTTGAGCGTTCGCGCATTCGCGCATGTCCGCGCGCGTGCGCGCGCATGCGCACTTCGCTCAACGAGGCAGAATCTAAAAGTCTGCACGGGCGCATCAGGCACAGGCCTGTGCGCACGCGCGGGATCTTTGAAAAGGAGGAGGGGGCACTGAGGAGAGCCGGAGGCGGATTTCATTACATCCAGGTGGCGCTGAAAGGATCATGGGAGGAGCTGGGCACCAACGGCGGCGGCGGAGAGCGGCAGGTTCAGACCTTCAGAAACGCCCTGGGCACCTTATCCAGAAGATTGACAGGTTAGATAAAAGCGATTTTTATCAAAACTACAGGGCGGATTTATCTTATAACAACAGCTTTGTAATGACAAGGGCACCATGGAGAGAACAATAGTTTTAAAAGGGGGGTTAGAAACTGGTGACAGAGTTCCTTTAAGTATGGTTTCCATTAATTTCCCCACTATTGATGTCAGGTATACTGGCCTATAGCTGCCCGATTCCTCCCTACTACCTTTCTTGTGAATGGGCACAACATTTGCTAATTTCCAATCTTCTGGGACGACTCCTGTTACCAGTGATTGGTTAAATAAATCTGCTAATGGTTTTTCTAGTTCACCGCTGAGCTCTTTCAATAGCTTTGGGTGCATCCCATCAGGCCCCTGTGACTTATTTGTATTACTTTTAGACAGCTGACTTAGAACCTCTTCCTCTGTAAAGACACATGCATCAACAGATTCATTAGTCTTCTTTCCTAACTGAGGTCCTTTTCCTTAATTTTCCTTTGTAAAAACTGAACAGAAGTATTCATTGAGGCAGTCAGCTAGTTCTTTATTTTCTTCCATATACCTTTCTTCTTTTGTTTTTAATTTGGTAATTCCTTGTTTTAGTTTCCCTTTTTCATTTATGTATCTGAAGAATGCCTTATCGCCTTTTTTCACTGATTGAGCTAATTTCTCTTCTGCCTGTTCTTTAGAAGCTCTTATAACTTGTTTGGCCTCTTTCTGCCTAATCTTATAAATTTGCCTGTCATCCTCGTTTATTTATTTTACTAATTCTATACTAATGCTATCTTTTTGTTTTTAATGATTTTGGCCACTTCTGCTGAGTACCACAGTGGTCTCTTCCTTTTTTTGCTTTTACTGACAAGCCTAATGCAATTTTCTGTTGCCTTCAATAGTGCCACAATCTGATAGGGACTCGTATACCACTAATCTCATTTTAGAAAAGTCAGTTTTTCTAAAATCTAAAACTTTTGTTTTTGTGTGGTGTGACTCAGTCATTGTACTTATAGTAAACCACACTGACTGGTGATCACTAGATCCCAAGCTTTCCCCTACAGTAATATCAGATACCAAATTCCCATTTGTGAATACTAAATTTAAAATGGCCTCCTTCCGGGTTGGCTCCTCCACTACTTGCTGTAGAGATAATCCCAGTAGGGAATTTAGAATATCTGTACTCCTGGCAGGACTAGCTATTTTGGTTTTCCAGTTTACATCAGAAAGATTAACCACCTCCCGTCTCGCTAACGCCGATCGGCGTCAATGCTGCGGCTCTGCCAGGTCACACTAACGCCGATCGGCGTCATCTCGCGAGACGCGAGTTTTCCTTTGGGGAGAGTTCCTAGAATTTTTTATTTTTTGTCACAAGTTAGCGGAAAATTATGATTTTTTTTAATTTATTTTTTTCTTACAAAGTCTCATATTCCACTAACTTGTGACAGAAAATAAAAACTTCCATGAACTCACTATGCCCATCACGAAATACCTTGGGGCGTCTTCTTTCCAAAATGGGGTTACTCGTGGGGTAGTTATACTGCCCTGGCATTTTAGGGGCCCAAATGTGTGCAAAGTAGTTTGAAATAAAAATCTGTAAAAAATGGCCGGTGAAATCCGAATGGTGATCTTTGGAATGTGGGCCCCTTTGCCCACCTAGGCTGCAAAAAAGTGTCACACATGTGGTATCGCCGTACTCAGGAGAAGTTGGGGAATGTGTTTTGGGGTGTCATTTTACATATACCCATGCTGGGTGAGAGAAATATTTCGGCAAACGACAACTTTTCCCATTTTTTTATACAAAGTTGACATTTGACCAAGATATTTATCTCACCCAGCATGGGTATATGTAAAATGACACCCCAAAACACATTGCCCAACTTCTCCTGAGTACGGCGATACTACATGTGTGACACTTATTTGCAGCCTAGATGCGCAAAGGGGCACACATTCCAAAGAGCACCTTTCGGATTTCACCGGCCATTTTTTTACAGATTTTGATTTTAAACTACTTTGCACGCATTTGGGCCCCTAAAATGCCAGGGCAGTATAACTACCCCACAAGTGACCCCATTTTGGGAAGAAGACACCCCAAGGTATTTCATGATGGGCATAGTGAGTTCATGGAAGTTTTTATTTTTTGTCACAAGTTAATGGAATATGAGACTTTGTAAGGAAAAAAAAAAAAAAGAATTCATCATTTTCCGCTAATTTGTGACAAAAAATAAAAAGTTCTATCAACTCACTATGCCCATCAGCGAATACCTTAGGGTGTCTTCTTTCCAAAATTGGGTCATTTGTGGGGGTTTTCTACTGTCTGGGCATTGTAGAACCTCAGGAAACATGGCAGGTGCTCAGAAAGTCAGAGCTGCTTCAAAAAGCGGAAATTCACATTTTTGTACCATAGTTTGTAAACGCTATAACTTTTACCCAAACCATTTTTTTTTTTTTTACCCAAACATTTTTTTTTTATCAAAAACATGTGGAACAATAAATTTAGATAAAAATTTATATATAGATGTCGTTTTTTTTGAAAAATTTTACAACTGAAAGTGAAAAATGTCATTTTTTGGCAAATATTTAGTTAAATTTCGATTAATAACAAAAAAAGGTAAAATGTCAGCAGCAATGAAATACCACCAAATGAAAGCTCTATTAGTGAGAAGAAAAGGAGGTAAAATTCATTTTGGTGGTAAGTTGCATGACTGAGCAATAAACTGTTAAATTTGTGGAGTGCCGATTTGTAAAAAAGGGCCTGGTCACTAGGGGGGTATAAACCTGTGGTCCTTAAGTGGTTAAAGTCTCCCATAATGATAACTTCCCCCTTCAATGTCATTTTAGCTATTTCCTCAACTAGTAGATCATCTAATTCTTTGACTTGGCTAGGTGGTCTATATATCACACCTACACGAGTTACCTTCTGATTATCAAGCTGCAAGGTAACCCAAACTGACTCTAAATTGGTCTCGCTAACTTGCATTAAATTAGATGTTATGCTATCTTTCACATACAGGGCCACCGCTCCCCCCTTCTTGCCTTCTCTGTCTTTCCTATATAGAGAGAACCCTGGTATTGTTATATCCCAGTCATTGCTTCCATTGAATCACGTCTCAGTAACAGCCACTACATCTATATTCTCAGATGGCATTATAGCCTCAAGTTCATTGATCTTATTTCTTAAACTGTGAGCATTTGTAGACAAGAATCTGAGCTTGTCATTTCTTAACCTTTGTGCTACTGGCCTCTTCTGGCATTGTTCTGGGGGGGCAGTCGGACTGCTGGATTGTCACTCTTTTCCCCCCCTTTCCTAGTTTAAATGCTCCTTAGCAGGCTGTACTGACACTGGGAGATATTATTTTTCAGGGACAGGATAACAGGGACAGCCGTCGATAAGTGGGGTCGCTCCCTCAGGGGGTGATTCTCCCGCATATAGGCGGGAGACCTCTCCGCTTTTAGGCAGGGCCTCATCAGTCGGCTAGGGATTTTATCTTCCCAGTTACCCACCTGTCCTTTATAAGAAGAGCCGATAACTACAACACTTCTCTATCAGTTCCTGTGGACCTTCCCACTACAAACACGTATATCCTGCTGCGGTACGATATATCTCCGTAAACAGAATAATCATCAAACCGTGAGTGGGACTATTTAGTCCAATTTCGTGCTCTTTATTTGTTTACTTACCCTGTGCCTCATTGTGCATAAGTCCACTGTATCTTATATATGCAGCTATCTAAATACTTCTGTGGGACTTATTTTAAATGTTAATGACTAAAAGTTAAGTTTTAAGTAGGATAATTATTCAGTGATATACTCCTTAGCAAATACTTGGAACTGTTCACTGAGGACATTCGTTCCCTTGAGAGAAAGATGCAAACCATCTTTCTTGTACAGTTCTTTTCCATTCCAACGAGAGCTAACATGAGACACAAAGCCAAACCCTTGGTTCAGACACCATTCACCAAGCCATACATTGAATTCCTTAATGCGCATCTTCCTGTCATGCTGAAGGTTATGCAAAGGCAAAACTGCAGAGAATGAAACAGTTCATGTAACCTCCCGTATATCCTTTCCAAGTGTGTGAAAAGCTTCTTTCACCTTTGAAACCTTATTGCAAGCCAGATCAGTTGTCCCAAGATGGACAATGACACCCACCTCCCTTTCAAGCTTTGCTTGCCTAACAATATTAAGGATATGTTGTCTATCCCTGCTAGCGGTAGCACCAGGGAGACATCTCAAAACACCATTCTCCTTAAACTTCACACCTCTTATGATGGAATCGCCCACCAACAGCTGCTTACTATCAGTCCTCACCTTCTCCTTTTTGTCTTTGGCTGCAGTCTTACATACTTTAGGCATGGGAGATGATTGTTTCTCACCCACTGTGCTTGAGCCATCCTCCACGTTGCTCTTGCACTCTGAAAGTGCTGCAAATGAATTATGGAGAGCCACAGACTGTGGGACATGTCTTCTATCAACAACTCTCAGTCTACCAGAACCTGCTGTAACCCATCTTCCATTTCTATGGGGCCTCTGTGGCAGTGGCATTGCAACACATTCTACATGAGACCCTCTAAACAAATATTGACCCCTCAAACTAGTGTAGAGCCCAGATCAGGCTCAGAGCACATCTCTCCTCGTTCCTGCAGCTTGCCATCTCCTTCACTCCTAGGCGCTGCCTCAGACAATATTTCTATGCTGGTCCTGACATTGACTGGGAGTAAAGAGGAGGAGGAGAAGAAGAAGAAGAAGAGGTCAGCATTTAGTCAGAATGAGGCACTGGGAGAATTGCTTGCTCTTCCAGGAGTATCTCTTGCTTTTACACTTTCCACTCTGTTTTATAGAATATGTCCTTCAGCACTTGTCATATAAAGCCTGTTTAGAACAAATCTGCTTTGCGCAGCAGTCAGACATAGTGTCTAAGGGTCCGGTCACATGGTCCGGTCAAGCCAAAACCAGGAGTGAATTCAAAAAAATAGGAGTCGTTGTATCTGTCCTTTATAATGTCTCCCCTTTTATGATCCACTCATGATTTTGGCTTCCAAAACCGCATCAGGAAACCTGACCGCGTGACCGTACCCTTATATTGCAGACAGAACACGTTACGTACCCACGTTAACGTACATAGCTACGCAAATAGTGGGCACCCAGATAGGACCTTAAGTGGATCTTACACCACTGAAGCTCTGGTATGACACCCATAGACTTCTACATGGACCTACTGTGCCCAAACATGTGTCTCATTGGAAGTGCTGAGATGAACCACTGGTCAAACTGAGAAGGAATGTCACATGAGGCAGTTGGCTTCTATGGTACCTCATGGTGGTCATTGCCATCCTCTGACGGGTTTGGTCATTCTTTTATGATAGTTCTGTTACTATAGGCTTTGCATGTAATATAGGTTTCATCTACCGCTTCTTCTTTTGCTATATATTTTGGATTGTTTATAGTATTTTTATACTGGGGTCAGAATCCGCCACTGTGCAGGATGAAATAAACATCTGCACTTTTTTATGTCCAATCCCAGTTGTATCTCCGACCCTCGTTCAACGATACTTCTCTTCCAAACCACAAAGCCTGAGAACTGAGCTAATTTTATCTGACTTTTAACTTGCCAGTTCCTCTCGCAGCTGTGTGCGAAATGTGCGGTTACAAGAGGTGAACAATTTATGCTGTAAACTTCCAGTTTTGCAGCGAATGTCACCTAAATGGACTCAATCTGCCCCTCGTCAGGTCTATGACCTAATAAAATATCTCTTCATTTGTTTCCGTAAGGCAAGAAGATAGACAGGTAAAGGCGTTGTACAGCTCTAGAAATACGTGGCCCCATAAGTCCCTGGGTTGTTTCTGGCATTGTGGCCGAGCTCCATTGACGTGAATGGGGGTGACGTGTGCAGTACCCCAGACCTGGGTGTGTCTGCAAAGTTTAGTAGGTTATATAATGTTTACAATGTCAATGCTATGTACTGCACACTCCGTTGTTCCAGCATGAGGCAGGCAAGGCCAACGTTAACTACCCTGACCCAGTCCTCTCTGGGACCAAAGGTGTGGGCTGGATCCACCCCCTGGTTCCAGAACATTAGCTATGAAGAGGGAGAAGGTAAGGAGCATTGTCCAAGTGCTCCTCTACCATATTCCCTAGCTTCACCTACATGAGCTCCAGGAGAAGCAAGCAAGCAAGAACTTTAGAAGGATTTGCATGTCTACAGTAAGAGAAGGGCAGACAGTGAGATAACCCAGCTTAAGGCAATCCAGAATCCACTGATGCAGAGGGGAAACAAGTTAAGACACCCTATGCACCCGAGAATAGTGGACACTACCACCACGGCTACCAGAACACAGCTATTAGCCAGAGATCTTTATAGCAGATATTTTTGCCATCTGAGTAATCTGAGGGCCAATGCCATGGGTGCCCCTCCTTCACTGCATTGACCCCAGGGAGCAACGGCCTGAGAGAGTACACTGTCACACATCGTCATCAGGCCCACTAGCACTCCCATCCTCTGCTCCAGCTCCTCAGGGGTTTGCTGCACTTGCAATACTGCACAGAACCTGCGGGCTGTTTTTGGAAGAATGTGGCCCTGTATTTCTAGTACTGTGCAACTCCTATTAAAGGTGTTGTGTCATCTCACACTTTGAAGGTACAAGGATATGCTATCAAACTCAGATAGGTGCAGGTCAAACCCCTCAGACCCACACCTAAAAAAATAAAACATTATTCCTCCGTGATCAAATATCTGGGGATGATCTAGTAGACCCTATATATATTAGATTATAGGTAAATTCCACTGACATTTAAAGGAATTTTCCTGTGAGAGGTGCAATGTAAAGTTCATAGGTCCCAATGCACAAACTATGGCTCTGGCTGAAGTATCTGTGGGCCACCTTAGAAACCAGGGTCATGGTGCTGGTGCTACCACTGCTGCTCTAGAGACCCTAGACTCCCCATTTATTAGGGTTTATATGTCCTTGACTTTTTTTTGCTTTGCTATTGTTTAGTGTTGATCAAGCACCAAAGTGCTCGTGTGCTCTGGTGCTCGAGTAGAATACTTCCCGATGCTCGGCTGCTCTACAGAGCACCCGAGCATAATGGGTCAATGGGAAGAGGGGAGGGTGTTGGGACTGTAGTTCAGCTTAGGAGGCCCTGCTCTGACTCCATATATAGCTATGTCCATACATGGAGTCAGTGCTTGGGGACACCCAGTGTATTAAAATCTAATTTAGCCTCTATTTCTGAAAAGTTTCTGGTGGGAGTCGAACTCACAACCTTCTACATTACAGCCAAAAATATTATCCACTACACTATAGAGCTGCATGGCCAGTTACTAAAAAAATTAAATTAATATGGGACTTCTGCTGTATAGGAATACTTACTAGTAGTAAGCTCTATAGTGTAGTGGTTAACACTCTTGGCTGTAATGTAGAAGGTTGTGAGTTCGAACCCCACCAGAAATAGGGGCTAAATTAGATTTAAATACACTGACTGGTGTTCGGCCGAGCATGCTCGATCAACACTACCGTTGTTGCATTCCGAGGGCGACAACATTTTTCCATTGACTTTTTTCTTGCAGATCCCATATAGACCTATGGACCTTTATAAGCTCAGCATTATGGATCCATAAGATCATACGACCATGAGCTCTAAGGCCTAGTTTTGGCTTGGTGATCACATTGCAGCTAATGATCCTTGACCAGAGATATGGGATGCCATATGTTTCTTCTCAAGCATTTCCTCTGCACATGTTGTTACTGTCAGTCTGCGCCCTAACTGGAATGTAGACGATTTGGAGCAAATAATTGGTCGTTTTGTGGTCCCTGGTCTTAACAAAGCTGAATATTCTTCTCAGGATGTCATGGGGCTCCTTGAAGATTAACTTCCCCCAATCATTTTTCTCTAGAACCGTTCTCTCTAATCCTTCACTTAAAAAAATGACGTTCATTGAATTGATACATGAAAAATGATATTAAGGCCCGTGGAGATAAAATACATAGCGCCCCCTGCAAATCCGCTACTTTATCTGCATGCAGATCCTCCATGTGGAGCCGCTCATGATGAGCGAGTCCGACCATTACGGGCAGAACATGAAAAATAATTATACATTTGTAAGAATGCACGAGAGGCGTGAAAGACGACGCAAATGGAAGATATGTTTATATTATATTATACAGAATGGAAGAGGGGAGACAGAATGGGGGTCATTTATCAAAGACCGTTGTTTTTCGCTGGTCTTTGATAGCGAGTAATTTATCCATTAATCCTTGTGATTGGATTGAAATCCACTCCATTTTAGTGGTAATAAATTATGCTGGGCACATGGTCGGGGCCCGGCCCTCCTCGGCCCTGCGCCACTCCCAAGTGGCAAGGACGGCGTGAAAACAAAGCGTTCAGCAACATTTTTTAACACAGGGTTTAGAAAGTTGCAAAAGGGTGTGTGACTTTTTTATGCCAAAAACTGTGCTGTTAGTAAATGACCCCCCAATATCTTTATCGAAAACCAGTTCCCGGCTGCAGATGAGGTCAGGAGGGGCCTGGTAAAGCAGGTGTTTCACAGGTCACTTGTAATGTGTCTGCTACATCACAGACAAACCTACAATAAAACTGGTAAACCGCGTACAAGGCTTAGCAAGGCCGCAGGGCGAGTGCAGGTGTACAGTGTATTGCAGATGATAGTTATAATAAACCCCTTAAAGGGGTTGTCCGAGTGGTTAATACTGATGACGTATTCATGTGATTAGTGGGGGTGCAACACTCGGCACCGCCGCCGATCATGCACTCCTGTGAGCGACATGGCCTCTGTGCACCCTACCGAGCACAGCGCCGTCCATTGGATAGTGGCTGTGTTTGGTATTGCAGCCCAGCCCCATTCACTTAAATAGGACTGAGCTGCACCCTGGACATGTGAATGATAAACGTGATGTCAACGGCCTAGGAAGTGGGTGCTGATCAGTGGTGCCAGGCTCAGACCCCCACTGATCTGATACTGATGGCCTATCCTGAGGATACAGACAGACCACCCCTTCAAGGACAGGAAGCTTGGAGGAGTCTTCTGGTTTTATATGAATGAAGCTTAATCACGCGATGGAAAGTTCTACAAGTTTCTAATAGACTTTATGGGGGTCATTTATAAAGACTGGCTTTTTGCACCATTCTTTGTCCCCCCCCCCCCCCCCCGTCCCCCCCCTGCTGCCAGAGAATTTGTTAATTTATGATGAGGTGCAAATTCGCTAAGACTCAGCCTCGGGCCCTCTCCAGAAGACGGCAGAAAGGTTTAATAACAAATTCAGCTCTGCTACATCAGTACAGTGTGTGTCAATGCTATGTTATGAGTGTGTTTTTATTTATTTAGTGGCTGGAAAGCAGGACTCGTAAAGGAAACAGTTGTAAAAGTATCAGGAATATTCCCGGCTGAGAGAGAAGGCAGAAATGTGGTGATATAAACACAGCGGAGGGAGGAGGGCAACGAAAGACAGACTGTAAACCTAAAGGAGCGGTGGGGGGGGCACTGACATAGTAAAAGGAGAAAGATAGATACATACATACATAGATATGAGATAGATAGGAGATAGATAGATAGATATGCGATAGATAGATAGATAGATAGATAGATAGATAGATAGATAGATAGATATGAGATAGATAGATATGAGATAGATAGATAGATAGATAGATAGATAGATAGATAGATAGATAGATATGAGTATCAGTGCCATGCCTAGGGTGTTTGGCACCTGGGGCAGGTCCTTTCTCTGGCACCCCCCCCAATACATTAAAAAAAATTTACCCCCTCACAGTAGTTATGCCCTCTTTGTGCCCCATTCACAGTAATAATCCCTATTGTGTCCTCTTCATAGTAATAATCCCCATTGTGCCCCCCTTTATAGTAAGCATGCCCACTGTGCCCCCTTCACAGTAATAATGCCCATTGTTCCCCCTTAATAGTAGTAATGCCCACTGTGCTAGTAATGCCCTCTGTGGCCCGTCCATAGTAAAAATCCCCAATGTGCCTCCTTCACAGTAATAATACCCACTGTGCCCCCTTCATTGTAGTATGCCCTCTGGCTCTGAGCCCCCTCCATAGTAATAAAGTCCTCTGTGCCCCCTCCATAGTAATAAAAACCTCTGTGCCCCCTCCATAGAAATAAAGTCCTCTGTGCCCCCTCCATAGTAATAAAAACATCTGTGCCCCCTCCATAGAAATAAAGACCTCTGTGCCCCCTCCATAGTAATAAAGACCTCTGTGCCCCCTCCATAGAAATAAAGACCTCTGTGCCCCCTCCATAGAAATAAAGACCTCTGTGCCCCCTCCATAGTAATAAAGACCTCTGTGCCCCCTCCATAGTAAAAAAGACCTCTGTGCCCCCTCCATAGTAATAAAGACCTCTGTGCCCCCTCTGTATGAAAAAATAGTAACTCCTCCCCTTGTCCCGCTCCTGAAGCTCACTCACAGTCCTCTCTCTCCTGCAGGCACAGATCGCTCTGCAGCCCTGTGTGGGCGGAGCTTATGCAGATTTCTGGCCTGCAGGCTCCGCCCACACATGCCGGCAGCGCGATCCGTGCCTGCAGGCTGAATGGTGGAGTGGGGAGAAGTCTTCCTGCTTCACCATTCAGAGTGTGGCTGGCCTGAAGGAGGGGAGGACCTCAGGGAGCTGAGCGGTGAGTGACAGGACCGCTAATTGCTTCTGGCACCCCCCTGAGAGCCGACACCCGGCCCCCCCTTGGCACGCCACTGATGAGTATCTATGATGGTGACACTTGGTAATTGTTTCATCCAACCATTATCCACACAGTAATGTTACCTGATAAGCTCATAGTCCTTGTTGTCTACACACAGGACAGATATTGGGCCTCATTTAGACTTTATTTGTCGCTTATAGCAACCAATCAGAGCTCAGCTTTTATTTTTCCAGAGCAGTTTAAGAAATGAAAGCTGAGTTCTGATTGGTTGCCATGATTTACTATTAGACAGTTTGGATAAATGAGGCCCTTCCTCCCTATATGGTGCACGGTCATACAACGTATAAATGACCACACTAAAGTGCCGCACAGTATGGTGCCCGAATAACTACGACTTGTATTGGCCAAATAGCAGTTCCTTACAGTTGCCCAAGTAGCAGTGTCACATAGTGCCTCCACCTCCGTACATCACTACCATATACTGTACAGTAACAGTGCCACACAGTGTAAATACTGCCATGCGATGCCCACACAATATCACCATACAGTGACTATACAAAACCACCATATAGCAGTCAAAAATTAACCCCATAAAGTGACTAAATCATGCCATCATATAGTTCATAGCTCAATTATTACCACCATACAGTGTACAAATAATAGCACCATATATTGCTCAAAAAATACCATCATATAATGCGCAAATAATACTACTAAACACGGCTCAAATAATACCATCATAAAGTGCTCAAATAATACTGCCATACAATGCTCAAATAATACCATCATAAAGTGCTCAAATAATACTGCCATACAATGCTCAAATAATACCATCATAAAGTGCTCAAATAATACTGCCATACAATGCTCAAATAATACCATCATAAAGTGCTCAAATAATACCATCATACATAACTAATATACCAACATACACTGCTCAAATAATACCACCATACAGTGCTCAAATGGTACCACCATACAATAACCAGAAAAAACTGCTCTATACATAAAGTAATATAATAAATCTACTTACAATGTCTAAATAATACTAGAGATGTGTGACGGTCATAAGCCTTGGGCTGTATGTGACGTCCCCTTCAGCCAAGCAACCTGATGTACACAGAGAGGTGACACATCCTTAAGAAATACCCTTCATGATAGGAGTTGTACTTCTGCATCAGCTTGAGAGCCACAGGTTAGGGACCACAGTGCCACTTTAACATCTCCAGATATACACTATGGCGGATCTAAAAAGATTTCTTTCCTGAACGGTGGAGCACATGGAGTTGTACAGCATATGAAAAACATGTCCGCTTTCTAATGGAAACAGCGCCACATCTGTCTTCAGGTTGTGTGTGGTACTGCAGCTCAGCTCCAGTGAAAGGGGCTGTGCTGCAATACCGCTCTTAACCTGTGGAGAGGTGTGGCGCCATTTCTGTAAAATAAAGTAGCCATGTTTTATTAATCCCAGACAACGCTTTCACTCAGAGTATGCTGAGTTTTTTCAGCGACTGCAAGCACGGCAGTTAGATTTTGTTTCTGTAGAGGAGAAATCCTAGTGTATTTTTATATTTTTCTCTCCCTTACTATAATGAGATGACTCTGCTGACTTTGTCCCAGTTTATACAGCAAAGCTGACAAGCAAGCCACAGAATACAGGGAGTGTCAGCCTTCTGTCTGCCCTAGTGGCTGGTGTGAGAACTGCAGCATGATATATATATATTTTTTTAACCTATATTGTAAGATAAAATAAAATAAAAATAAAAAACATAAAAAACTATAAAATGTGTATATGACATGTAATGTTCTGAAGATACCTGGAGTGATAGTGATTAATATGGAAGTGCATGGGGTAGTACTACAGTATAAGGGGGCACTCCTCCTGTGCTGCCTGCAGTGTGACCTCTCCTGCCTGACAATGATTCACCCTTAATATTTGCTTCCCTTCACATCGATCATATCAAGTCCAGAGGCCTCCTATCAGTGTCATCTCTGCTATGTGCCAGGTCCGGGTAGCCGTGCCGCTCACTGCCGGGGCAAAGCCATCAAAAGCGGAAGAATCTGCAGAACGTAACTGGTGAAGATCAAGGTTAAAAATGAATGAATGTAAAAAAATAAATAAAAGATGTCAAATCAATATCTTTTCTGGAAATGTATTTCAGGGTAAATGTATAGAATTGGTCTAAAAGCTGTATAATTTTGAGAAGTGTGTTATGAGGTTCTGCAGCAGCTGAGTTTCATATTATGATGTTCTGCAGCAGCTGAGTTTCATATTATGATGTTCTGCAGCAGCTGAGGTGTGTATTGCAATGTTCTGCAGAAGCTGAGGTGTGTATTATGAGGTTCTGCAGCAGCTGAGGTGTGTATTGCAATGTTCTGCAGCAGCTCAGGTGTGTATTGTGATGTTCTGCAGCAGCTCAGGTGTGTATTGTGATGTTCTGCAGCAGCTGAGGTGTGTGTTATGAGGTTCTGCAGCAGCTGAGGTGTGTATTAAGATGTTCTGCAGCAGCTGAGGTGTGTGTTATAAGGTTCTGCAGCAGCTGAGGTGTGTATTGTGAGGTTCTGCAGCAGCTGAGGTGCTGTATTATGAGGTTCTGCAGCAGCTGAGGTGCTGTATTATGAGGTTCTGCAGCAGCTGAGGTGTGTATTATGAGGTTCTGCAGCAGCTGAGGTGCTGTATTATGAGGTTCTGCAGCAGCTGAGGTGCTGTATTATGAGGTTCTGCAGCAGCTGAGGTGCTGTATTATGAGGTTCTGCAGCAGCTGAGGTGTGTATTATCAAGTTCTGCAGCAGCTGAGGTGTGTATTATGAGGTTCTGCAGCAGCTGAGGTGTGTATTATGAGGTTCTGCAGCAGCTGAGCTGTGTATTATGGGGTTCTGCAGCAGCTGAGGTGTGTATTATGAGGTTCTGCAGCAGTTGAGGTGCTGTATTATGAGGTTCTGCAGCAGCTGAGGTGCTGTATTATGAGGTTCTGCAGCAGCTGAGGTGCTGTATTATGAGGTTCTGCAGCAGCTGAGGTGCTGTATTATGAGGTTCTGCAGCAGCTGAGGTGTGTATTATCAAGTTCTGCAGCAGCTGAGGTGTGTATTATGAGGTTCTACAGCAGCTGAGGTGCTGTATTATGAGGTTCTGCAGCAGCTGAGGTGCTGTATTATGAGGTTCTGCAGCAGCTGAGGTGTGTATTATCAAGTTCTGCAGCAGCTGAGGTGTGTATTATGAGGTTCTGCAGCAGCTGAGGTGCTGTATTATAAAGGTTCTGCAGCAGCTGAGGTGCTGTATTATGAGGTTCTGCAGCAGCTGAGGTGCTGTATTATAAGGTTCTGCAGCAGCGGAGGTGTGTATTATGAGGTTCTGCAGCAGCTGAGGTGCTGTATTATAAGGTTCTGCAGCAGCTGAGGTGCTGTATTATGAGGTTCTGCAGCAGCTGAGGTGCTGTATTATCAGGTTCTGCAGCAGCTGAGGTGCTGTATTATCAGGTTCTGCAGCAGCTGAGGTGCTGTATTAGGAGGTTCTGCAGCATCTGAGGTGTGTATTATGAGGTTCTGCAGCAGCTGAGGTGTGTATTATCAGGTTCTGCAGCAGCTGAGGTGTGTATTATCAGGTTCTGCAGCAGCTGAGGTGTGTATTATCAGGTTCTGCAGCAGCTGAGGTGTGTGAAATGAGGTTCTGCAGCAGCTGAGGTGTGTGTTATGAGGTTCTGCAGCAGCTGAGGTGTGTGTTATGAGGTTCTGCAGCAGCTGAGGTGTGTATTATGAGGTTCTGCAGCAGCTGAGGTGTGTATTATCAGGTTCTGCAGCAGCTGAGGTGTGTATTATCAGGTTCTGCAGCAGCTGAGGTGTATGAAATGAGGTTCTGCAGCAGCTGAGGTGTGTGTTATGAGGTTCTGCAGCAGCTCAGGTGTGTGTTATGAGGTTCTGCAGCAGCTGAGGTGTGTATTATGAGGTTCTGCAGCAGCTGAGGTGTGTGTTATGAGGTTCTGCAGCAGCTGAGATGTGTGTTATGAGGTTCTGCAGCAGCTGAGGTGTGTGTTATGAGGTTCTACAGCAGCTGAGGTGTGTGTTATGAGGTTCTGCAGCAGCTGAGGTGTGTGTTATGAGGTTCTGCAGCAGCTGAGATGTGTATTATGAGGTTCTGCAGCAGCTGAGGTGTGTGTGTTATGAGGTTCTGCAGCAGCTGAGGTGTGTGTTATGAGGTTCTGCAGCAGCTGAGGTGTGTATTATGAGGTTCTGCAGCAGCTGAGGTGTGTATTATGGGGTTCTGCAGCAGCTGAGCTGTGTATTATGGGGTTCTGCAGCAGCTGAGGTGTGTATTATGAGGTTCTGCAGCAGCTGAGGTGTGTATTATGAGGTTCTGCAGCAGCTGAGGTGCTGTATTATGAGGTTCTGCAGCAGCTGAGGTGTGTATTATGATGCTCTGCAGCAGCTGAGGTGTGTATTATGAGGTTCTGCAGCAGCTGAGGTGTGTGTTATGAGGTTCTGCAGCAGCTGAGGTGTGTATTATGAGGTTCTGCAGCAGCTGAGGTGCTGTATTATGAGGTTCTGCAGCAGCTGAGGTGTGTATTATGAGGTTCTGCAGCAGCTGAGGTGTGTATTATGAGGTTCTGCAGCAGCTGAGGTGTGTGTTATGAGGTTCTGCAGCAGCTGAGGTGTGTATTATGAGGTTCTGCAGCAGCTGAGGTGCTGTATTATGAGGTTCTGCAGCAGCTGAGGTGTGTATTATGAGGTTCTGCAGCAGCTGAGGTGTGTATTATGATGCTCTGCAGCAGCTGAGGTGTGTATTATGAGGTTCTGCAGCAGCTGAGGTGTGTGTTATGAGGTTCTGCAGCAGCTGAGGTGTGTATTATGAGGTTCTGCAGCAGCTGAGGTGATGTATTATGAGGTTCTGCAGCAGCTGAGGTGTGTATTATGAGGTTCTGCAGCAGCTGAGGTGTGTATTATGAGGTTCTGCAGCAGCTGAGGGTGTGTTATGAGGTTCTGCAGCAGCTGAGGTGTGTATTATGAGGTTCTGCAGCAGCTGAGGTGCTGTATTATGAGGTTCTGCAGCAGCTGAGGTGTGTATTATGAGGTTCTGCAGCAGCTGAGGTGTGTATTATGAGGTTCTGCAGCAGCTGAGGTGTGTATTATCAGGTTCTGCAGCAGCTGAGGTGTGTGTAATGAGGTTCTGCAGCAGCTGAGGTGTGTGTTATGAGGTTCTGCAGCAGCTCAGGTGTGTGTTATGAGGTTCTGCAGCAGCTGAGGTGTGTATTATGAGGTTCTGCAGCAGCTGAGGTGTGTGTTATGAGGTTCTGCAGCAGCTGAGATGTGTGTTATGAGGTTCTGCAGCAGCTGAGGTGTGTGTTATGAGGTTCTGCAGCAGCTGAGGTGTGGTGTATGAGTTCTGCAGCAGCTGAGGTGTGTGTTATGAGGTTCTGCAGCAGCTGAGATGTGTATTATGAGGTTCTGCAGCAGCTGAGGTGTGTGTGTTATGAGGTTCTGCAGCAGCTGAGGTGTGTGTTATGAGGTTCTGCAGCAGCTGAGGTGTGTATTATGAGGTTCTGCAGCAGCTGAGGTGTGTATTATGAGGTTCTGCAGCAGCTGAGCTGTGTATTATGGGGTTCTGCAGCAGCTGAGGTGTGTATTATGAGGTTCTGCAGCAGCTGAGGTGCTGTATTATGAGGTTCTGCAGCAGCTGAGGTGTGTGTTATGAGGTTCTGCAGCAGCTGAGGTGTGTATTATGATGCTCTGCAGCAGCTGAGGTGTGTATTATGAGGTTCTGCAGCAGCTGAGGTGTGTGTTATGAGGTTCTGCAGCAGCTGAGGTGTGTATTATGAGGTTCTGCAGCAGCTGAGGTGTGTGTTATGAGGTTCTGCAGCAGCTGAGGTGTGTATTATGAGGTTCTGCAGCAGCTGAGGTGTGTATTATGAGGTTCTGCAGCAGCTGAGATGTGTATTATGAGGTTCTGCAGCAGCTGAGATGTGTATTATGAGGTTCTGCAGCAGCTGAGGTGTGTATTATGATGCTCTGCAGCAGCTGAGGTGTGTATTATGAGGTTCTGCAGCAGCTGAGATGTGTATTATCAGGTTCTGCAGCAGCTGAGGTGTGTGTTATGATGCTCTGCAGCAGCTGAGGTGTGTATTATGATGTTCTGCAGCAGCTGAGGTGTGTATTATGAGGTTCTGCAGCAGCTGAGGTGTGTATTATGAGGTTCTGCAGCAGCTGAGATGTGTATTATGAGGTTCTGCAGCAACTGAGATGTGTATTATGAGGTTCTGCAGCAGCTGAGGTGCTGTATGTGTACCATTGTATCATTGTTACCTGCAGTGGAAACACATTGTATAATGAATATTTAAAGGGAAACCCCACAAACATGTCCACACCCTTGTTCCACCCGCGGAGCAGTCACTGACCTTTGCTGTTGTGCAGAATGTGGACATCTGCCTGCTGGACATGTTCACCAAGGCAAGAAGACACAATGCAAAGGATGGGCATCAAAAAGGGAAGACGCGTGCGCCGCCGGTCTCCGTTCACACATTGCAGCATGTCTGAGACGGCCGCGAAGCTAGCGCGCCAATCTTCATTAAGTGCAAGGGGAAGGAGCCCCGAAAGTGAGCAGCAAAGCGAGCGGAGTGCACAGGGAGCCCAGCGTCCTGATGGTTGGGGGAACGTGCATTCCTGTATTTGGGAGAGGGGAGTGATTCCAGGCCCAGTGTCTGGTTTCTGAAGAGGAGGGCTGCTTTTGGGAGTTCCCAGGGAGTCCTCTTCTTACATACTTGAGACCTCAGATTCCACTTCTAGTGTTTCATTCCCCCCCAGGAAAAAAAAAATCTTTACTTTCCAATCTTCACCTTAAACTTTTCATGACCCCAATTCACCGAGTCATAGCAGCCACGTATAAGAATCTCTGGGCAGATGCAGCAGAGCCGAGTTGGTTAGGGGTAACTAAGCTATGTGCAACATCTGCATGGAGTTTGTATGTCCTTCCCGGGTTCTCTGGATTCTTCCCACACTCCGATAACATCCTGATGGGCTCAAGGGAATTCAAAGAAATGAGCCCTGGTGTCTAAGAGTTTGTGAGGCAATGATGGGAGTGATGACAACCTCCGTACAACGCCACAGAATACATTTATTCTTTGGCACCGTTAGCTACATCCATGGAAAAGGATGTAGTAGAGGTGAGTTTGTCATTTGGCACTATGCATTATTTTATGGCAAAACCTCTAGATCAGGCATGCTCAACCTGCGGCCCTCCAGCTGTTGTGAAACTACAACGTCTCCCAGCATTCTCCATTCACTTCTTTGGAAGTTCCAAGAACAGCTGAGCAAGTGTGCATGCTGGGAGTTGTAGTTTCATAACACCTGGAGTGCTGGAGGTTGTAGGAAACAAGGATTGGGCATGTCGCATTTTTGCTGGATGGTATAATCTAGAACAGGCATGCTCAACCTGCGGCCCTCCAGCTGTTGCCAAACTACAACTCCCAGCATGCCCGATCAGCCTACAGCAGGGCATTGTGGGAGTTGTAGTTTTAAAACAGCCGGAGGGCCACAGGTTGAGCATGCCTGTTCTAGATTATACCCTCCAGCAAAAATGCGACATGCCCAATCCTTGTTTCCTACAACCTCCAGGTGTTATGAAACTACAACTCCCAGCATGCACACTTGCTCAGCTGTTCTTGGAACTTCCAAAGAAGTGAATGGAGAATGCTGGGAGTTGTAGTTTCACAACAGCTGGAGGGCCGCAGGTTGCAGATCCCTGTCCTACAACATCAGGGGAGAAGATAAGCCATCAATGTTTAATCAGTGGGGGTCTGACAACCAGGACCTCCTCGCTCATCAGCATCAGTCTCAGCAAGTGCCGCCACCTCTTCATCCTGGGTCCACAGGCAGCTATGGGTGGGACAGAGCTGCAGTACCAGACACAGCCACATTCACACGTATGGCGCTGTGCAAAACAAGGTAGGCTACCTTATCATTGGGCAACGTCCCAAGGGGGTCAGACGTCTACATATCACAGCGCAACGGCCAATGTGCTATATGACAAATTCAGCTCTGCTACATCTGTACAAGGACTTTGTGTCCCTTCCTTTTCTTCCGGGGTATGTGGCTGTGTGATAAGATATCAGCTTCTGACTCTGAGACTATACAGTGTGGGAGCAAAGAATTCCAAGAAATCCTGAAAACAGCCCAAATTCTTATATAATTATTCTTCTGGCAAAAAAAGAGAAGGAAATGCGTCCAACAAGAAGTCTCTAGTGTGGGTTGTATAAAGGGAAAATAGTCACAACTGGTCACCACTAAGGGTTAACGTCCCGCTATCCCAGATTTCTGGCAGGGCTTTATTACAACGGGGGGTCAAGAGGGCCCCCACTGTCTCCTACCACATGAACTACCTACAAGCTCCCGCCGCATCAGTATTAGGCCTCTTTCACACGACCGTATGGCTTTTTCAGTGTTTTGCGGTCCGTTTTTTTGTTTCCGTTGTGCTTCCATTTTTCCGTTCAGTTTTTCCGTATGCCATGTACATTATACAGTAATTACATAGAAAAAATTAGGCTGGGCATAACATTTTCAATAGATGGTTCCACCAAAACAGAACAGATACGGAAGACATACGGATGCATTTCCGTATGTGTTCCGTTTTTTTTTTTTGGCGGATTCATTGACTTGAATGGAGCCAAGCACCCTGATTTGCAGGCAATAATAGGACATGTTCTATCTTTTAACGGAACGGAAATACGGAAACGGAATGCATACGGAACACATTCCGTTTTTTTTGCCAAACCATTGAAATGAATGGTTCCGTATACGGTCCATATACGGAATGGAAAAAAAGGGCCCGTAAACGAAAAAGAAAAACGATTGTGTGAAAGAGGCCTTAAAGGGGTTCTGCGTTTTTTTTAAACTGATGATCTGTCTTCTGGATAGATCATCAGCATCTGATCAGTGGGGGTCCGACACCCGGGACCCCCGCCGATCAGCTGTTTGAGAAGGCAGCGGCGCTGGCATTAGCGCCGTGGCCTTCTCGCGGTTTACCGCCGGCCCAGTGACATCATGACTAGTATCACTGGCCTGGGCGCGGCTAAGCTCTGTTCACTTGAATGGAGCTTAGCCTCGCCCAGGCCATTGATACAAGTCGTAACATCACTGGGCCAGCGGTAAACAGCGAGAAGGCCGTGGCGCTAATGCTGATCAAACAGCTGATCGGCGGGGGTCCCGGGTGTCGGACCCCCGCTGATCAGATGCTGATGCCAGTGGATAGATCAACAGTTAAAAAAAACGCAGAACCCCTTTAAGGAAGTTAATAGGAGGCCTTATGGGGGCTGTGCATAGTTTTATAAGACCTTTATAGCGGTATTATTTGGATACCGCAAGCCACTGCTATATGAGTACAGTATGGCAGTATTATTTGCATAGTGCATGGCAATGTTATATTAGTGCCGTATGGCAGTATTATTTGGGCTGTGGATAGTTCTGTTATATGAGTACTGTATGGCAGTATTATTTAGATAGTACATGGCACTGCTATATGAGTACCATTTGCCAGTATTATTTGGGCTGTGTATAGTTCTGTTATATGAGTACTGCCTGGCTGTACTATTTGGAAAGTGCATGGTACTAATATGATTTCTGTATGGAGATATTATTTGGATATTGCATGGTACAGTTATATGGGTACTGTATAGTTGTATTATTTAGGCAGTGCAAAAACTATTAAATACTGTATAGTGCTTTTATATGTATAGTGCAAGGCACTGTTATATGAGTACAGTACGGTGGTATTATTTGGATAGTGCATGGCACTGTTATGAGTACTGTATGGTGGTATTATATGGATAATGCAAGGTACTGTTATATGAGTACAGTATGGTGGTATTATATGGATAATGCAGGGTGCTGGTATATGAGTACAGTATGGTGGTATTATATGGATAATGTAGGGTACTGGTATATGAGTACAGTATGGTGGTATATGGATAATGCAGGGTACTGTTACATGAGTACAGTATGGTGGTATTATATGGCTAATGCAGGGTACTGTTATGAGTACAGTATGGTGGTATTATATGGATAATGCAGGGTACTGTTACATGAGTACAGTATGGTGGTATTATATGGATAATGCATGGTACTGGTATATGAGTTCAGTATGGTAGTATTATATGGATAATGCAGGGTACTGTTATATGAGTACAGTATGGTGGTATTATATGGATAATGCATGGTACTGGTATATGAGTTCAGTATGGTGGTATTATATGGATAATGCAGGGTACTGTTATATGAGTACAGTATGGTGGTATTATATGGATAATGCATGGTACTGGTATATGAGTTCAGTATGGTGGTATTATATGGATAATGCAGGGTACTGTTATATGAGTACAGTATGGTGGTATTATATGGATAATGCAGGGTACTGGTATATGAGTACAGTATGGTGGTATTATATGGATAATGTAGGGTACTGGTATATGAGTACAGTATGGTGGTATTATATGGATAATGCAGGGTACTGTTACATGAGTTCAGTATGGTGGTATTATATGGATAATGCAGGGTACTGTTATATGAGTACAGTATGGTGGTATATGGATAATGTATGGTACTGGTATATGAGTACAGTATGGTGGTATTATATGGATAATGCAGGGTACTGGTATATGAGTACAGTATGGTGGTATTATATGGATAATGTAGGGTACTGGTATATGAGTACAGTATGGTGGTATTATATGGATAATACAGGGTACTGTCATATGAGTACAGTATGGTGGTATATGGATAATACAGGTTACTGTTATATGAGTACAGTATGGTAGTATTATATGGATAATGCAGGGTACTGTTACATGAGTACAGTATGGTGGTATTATATGGATAATGCAGGGTACTGTTACATGAGTACAGTATGGTGGTATTATATGGATAATGCAGGGTACTGTTATATGAGTACAGTATGGTGGTATATGGATAATGTATGGTACTGGTATATGAGTACAGTATGGTGGTATTATATGGATAATGCAGGGTACTGGTATATGAGTACAGTATGGTGGTATTATATGGATAATGTAGGGTACTGGTATATGAGTACAGTATGGTGGTATTATATGGATAATACAGGGTACTGTCATATGAGTACAGTATGGTGGTATATGGATAATACAGGTTACTGTTATATGAGTACAGTATGGTAGTATTATATGGATAATGCAGGGTACTGTTACATGAGTACAGTATGGTGGTATTATATGGATAATGCAGGGTACTGTTACATGAGTACAGTATGGTGGTATTATATGGATAATGCAGGGTACTGTTATATGAGTACAATATGGTGGAATATGGATAATGTATGGTACTGGTATATGAGTTCAGTATGGTGGTATTATATGGATAATGCAGGGTACTGTTATATGAGTACAGTATGGTGGTATTATATGGATAATGCAGGGTACTGGTATATGAGTACAGTATGGTTGTATTATATGGATAATGCAGGGTACTGTTATATGAGTACAATATGGTGGTATTATATGGATAATGCAGGGTACTGGTATATGAGTACAATATGGTGGTATTATATGGCTAATGCAGGGTACTGTTATGAGTACAGTATGGTGGTATTATATGGATAATGCAGGGTACTGTTACATGAGTACAGTATGGTGGTATTATATGGATAATGCATGGTACTGGTATATGAGTACAGTATGGTGGTATTATATGGATAATGCAGGGTACTGGTATATGAGTTCAGTATGGTGGTATTATATGGATAATGCAGGGTACTGTTATATGAGTACAGTATGGTGGTATTATATGGATAATGCAGGGTACTGTTATATGAGTACAGTATGGTGGTATATGGATAATGTATGGTACTGGTATATGAGTACAGTATGGTGGTATTATATGGATAATGCAGGGTACTGGTATATGAGTACAGTATGGTGGTATTATATGGATAATGTAGGGTACTGGTATATGAGTACAGTATGGTGGTATTATATGGATAATGCAGGGTACTGTTACATGAGTTCAGTATGGTGGTATTATATGGATAATACAGGGTACTGTTATATGAGTACAGTATGGTGGTATTATATGGATAATGCAGGGTACTGTTACATGAGTACAGTATGGTAGTATTATATGGATAATGCAGGGTACTGTTACATGAGTACAGTATGGTGGTATTATATGGATAATGCAGGGTACTGTTACATGAGTTCAGTATGGTGGTATTATATGGATAATACAGGGTACTGTTATATGAGTACAGTATGGTGGTATTATATGGATAATGCAGGGTACTGTTACATGAGTACAGTATGGTGGTATTATATGGATAATGCAGGGTACTGTTATATGAGTACAATATGGTGGTATTATATGGATAATGCAGGGTACTGGTATATGAGTACAGTATGGTGGTATTATATGGATAATGCAGGGTACTGTTACATGAGTACAGTATGGTAGTATTATATGGATAATGCAGGGTACTGTTACATGAGTACAGTATGGTGGTATTATATGGATAATGCAGGGTACTGTTATATGAGTACAATATGGTGGTATATGGATAATGTATGGTACTGGTATATGAGTTCAGTATGGTGGTATTATATGGATAATGCAGGGTACTGTTATATGAGTACAGTATGGTGGTATTATATGGATAATGCAGGGTACTGGTATATGAGTACAGTATGGTGGTATTATATGGATAATGCAGGGTACTGTTACATGAGTACAGTATGGTGGTATTATATGGATAATGCAGGGTACTGGTATATGAGTACAGTATGGTGGTATTATATGGATAATGCAGGGTACTGGTATATGAGTACAGTATGGTAGTATTATATGGATAATGCAGGGTACTGTTACATGAGTACAGTATGGTGGTATTATATGGATAATGCAGGGTACTGTTATATGAGTACAATATGGTGGTATTATATGGATAATGCAGGGTACTGGTATATGAGTACAGTATGGTGGTATTATATGGATAATGCAGGGTACTGTTACATGAGTACAGTATGGTGGTATTATATGGATAATGCAGGGTACTGTTATATGAGTACAATATGGTGGAATATGGATAATGCAGGGTACTGTTACATGAGTACAGTATGGTAGTATTATATGGATAATGCAGGGTACTGTTACATGAGTACAGTATGGTGGTATTATATGGATAATGCAGGGTACTGTTACATGAGTACAGTATGGTGGTATTATATGGATAATGCAGGGTACTGTTATATGAGTTCAGTATGGTGGTATTATATGGATAATGCAGGGTACTGTTATATGAGTACAGTATGGTGGTATTATATGGATAATGCAGGGTACTGGTATATGAGTACAGTATGGTGGTATTATATGGATAATGCAGGGTACTGTTATATGAGTACAATATGGTGGTATTATATGGATAATGCAGGGTACTGGTATATGAGTACAATATGGTGGTATTATATGGCTAATGCAGGGTACTGTTATGAGTACAGTATGGTGGTATTATATGGATAATGCAGGGTACTGTTACATGAGTACAGTATGGTGGTATTATATGGATAATGCATGGTACTGGTATATGAGTACAGTATGGTGGTATTATATGGATAATGCAGGGTACTGGTATATGAGTTCAGTATGGTGGTATTATATGGATAATGCAGGGTACTGTTATATGAGTACAGTATGGTGGTATTATATGGATAATGCAGGGTACTGTTATATGAGTACAGTATGGTGGTATATGGATAATGTATGGTACTGGTATATGAGTACAGTATGGTGGTATTATATGGATAATGCAGGGTACTGGTATATGAGTACAGTATGGTGGTATTATATGGATAATGTAGGGTACTGGTATATGAGTACAGTATGGTGGTATTATATGGATAATGCAGGGTACTGTTACATGAGTTCAGTATGGTGGTATTATATGGATAATACAGGGTACTGTTATATGAGTACAGTATGGTGGTATTATATGGATAATGCAGGGTACTGTTACATGAGTACAGTATGGTAGTATTATATGGATAATGCAGGGTACTGTTACATGAGTACAGTATGGTGGTATTATATGGATAATGCAGGGTACTGTTACATGAGTTCAGTATGGTGGTATTATATGGATAATACAGGGTACTGTTATATGAGTACAGTATGGTGGTATTATATGGATAATGCAGGGTACTGTTACATGAGTACAGTATGGTGGTATTATATGGATAATGCAGGGTACTGTTATATGAGTACAATATGGTGGTATTATATGGATAATGCAGGGTACTGGTATATGAGTACAGTATGGTGGTATTATATGGATAATGCAGGGTACTGTTACATGAGTACAGTATGGTAGTATTATATGGATAATGCAGGGTACTGTTATATGAGTACAGTATGGTAGTATTATATGGATAATGCAGGGTACTGTTACATGAGTACAGTATGGTGGTATTATATGGATAATGCAGGGTACTGTTATATGAGTACAATATGGTGGTATATGGATAATGTATGGTACTGGTATATGAGTTCAGTATGGTGGTATTATATGGATAATGCAGGGTACTGTTATATGAGTACAGTATGGTGGTATTATATGGATAATGCAGGGTACTGGTATATGAGTTCAGTATGGTGGTATTATATGGATAATGCAGGGTACTGTTATATGAGTACAGTATGGTGGTATTATATGGATAATGCAGGGTACTGGTATATGAGTACAGTATGGTGGTATTATATGGATAATGCAGGGTACTGTTACATGAGTACAGTATGGTGGTATTATATGGATAATGCAGGGTACTGGTATATGAGTACAGTATGGTGGTATTATATGGATAATGCAGGGTACTGGTATATGAGTACAGTATGGTAGTATTATATGGATAATGCAGGGTACTGTTACATGAGTACAGTATGGTGGTATTATATGGATAATGCAGGGTACTGTTATATGAGTACAATATGGTGGTATTATATGGATAATGCAGGGTACTGGTATATGAGTACAGTATGGTGGTATTATATGGATAATGCAGGGTACTGTTACATGAGTACAGTATGGTAGTATTATATGGATAATGCAGGGTACTGTTATATGAGTACAGTATGGTAGTATTATATGGATAATGCAGGGTACTGTTATATGAGTACAGTATGGTAGTATTATATGGATAATGTATGGTACTGGTATATGAGTACAGTATGGTGGTATTATATGGATTTTGCAGGGCAGGGTACTGTTAGGAGATATCATTTGGGCACTGTATGGAAAGTTTTCCAAATTGCTGATTGTAACCTTCCGTCAGGTTAGAGCTCTTCTTTATTAATCTGTCCCCGTCTTTTCTGCCTTTCCTTCATTTTAAAAGTGAATTGCCTCTATACTGTATTTTGCAACTTAAAGGGGTTGTCCAGGATTTAACATTGCTGATCTATCCCTAGTGTAGCCCCTCAATTGGAGGACAGGGGGATCCCACTCCCTCTGTGTAGTCTCTCAGATGTTGATATTTGCTACGGCATCTGAGGGGTTAAATGGTCTTGATCAGAGTTGCCACCGATCCTGTGGGGAGCAGGCAGATGTCAGCTGTGTATGGAGCGGGCTTGTCTCCTGAGAATGCTCCATAAATTCCTTTCATTCCTTAGCGACCAGTGACACACATCTACAGCGCATTCAGAAAGTCTTCAGACACCTTCACTTTTCTCACATTTTGTCATGTTGCTCCTTGTGCCCCTCATTCTGCACTCCATCCTCCATAAGGAGAAAGTGAGAACAGAATGTCCGAAATGGGGACGTCGGTGGACAGACATTTTCAGGTCTCTCCAGAGATGTTGCATTGGGTTCAGGTCAAGGCTCTGTTTGGGCAACTCAAGGACTTTCACAGAGTTGTCCCTAAGCCGCTCCTGTGTTGTCTTGGCTGTGTGCTTAGGGTCATTGTCTTGTTGGAAGGTGAACCTTCGGCCCAGTCTGAGGTTCAGAGCACTGGATCAGGTTTTCATTAAGAATATCTCTGTACTTTGCTCCATTCAGCTTTCCCTCCACCCTGACAAGGCTCGACCCTCACCCCCAGCATCTGTGGATGACACTGTAATGGGGGATCTGTGGATAAAACTGTAATGGGGGATCTGTGGAGGACACACTGTTATGGGGGATCTGTGGATGACACACTGTTATTGGGGATCTGTGGATGACTCACTGTTATGGGGGATCTGTGGATGACATACTGTTATGGGGGATCTGTGAATGACACACTGTTATGGGGGATCTGTGGATGACACACTGTTATGGGGGGATCTGTGGATGACACTGTTATGGGGGATCTGTGGATGACGCACTGTTATGGGGGATCTGTGGATGACACACTGTTATGGGGGATCTGTGGAGGACACACTGTTATGGGGGATCTGTGGAGGACACACTGTTATGGGGGATCTGTGGAGGACACACTGTTATGGGGATCTGTGAAGGACACACTGTTATGGGGGATCTGTGAAGGACACACTGTTATGGGGGATCTGTGGATGACACACTGTTATGGGGGATCTGTGGATGACACACTTTTATGGGGGATCTGTGGATGACGCACTGTTATGGGGGATCTGTGGATGACACACTGTTATGGGGGATCTGTGGATGACGCACTGTTATTGGGGATCTGTGAATGACACGGTTATGGGGGATCTGTGGATGACAGATTGATATGTGAGTACCCAGCTATAAAAACAAAAACCCACAAGAACACAAAGTTTTAAAAATGTAACAATTAGAGGAAAATGTAAAAAAGGAAAATGTAAAAAAAAAAGAGAACAGTCATATTAGCAGGCCAGTCTGACCAGTCTGGTGCTGCAGTCTTTCCTGCTGTTTGGAAGCCTCGTGAGGCAGTACTGTCCCTTTGGGTCGCTTTACTCTTCCCACAAGCGGTTCTCGCCCAGATGTGGTGCTTCCCTCAGTCACAGTAAATTCAGATGTTTGCAGCAAACAACGGCTGCACATTCCTGGAGAGAGGAGTAAACAACGCGGCCCGAGACGTCCGGCACACGACAGCTGCTTGTCCCATCGTGAGGAGTTTGGCAGTCCTTATTTATTTTCCATGGAATTTTTAATTGACTGCAGGTTCTAGTGGTCTGGGTCCCGGGCAATAAAGGTCGGGGGCTTCTGACAACCCTCCATGGTCAATGGTTTTCTTTTTGCAGGTTATACTTCATAGAGGACTTGTCCCCTCTACTGAGATGTCTGTTTGCAATAAGAATTCTGGAGCATCTTTTCTTTTACCTTTATGCTGTGCCATTCCTCTAATATTCCTACTAGAAAGTATAAAGGAATTGTTCGAAGTTTGCAATCAAGGTCCAGATGGGAGATACCATCTGGTGTCATGTCCATGCACAGTATGACACTATCCTAGTGCTACTAGTGTCAGACTGTGGAGGGGCACACACCCCAACTGGTAACCCCCATCTGGACCTTTACTGCAGATTGCTGACAATTCATTCATAAACGTCTAGTAGGAATGATAAAGGAATGGCACAAGATGTCAGGAGAGGCAAGAGGTCCCCCTTAATGAGTGCTGCAGTGACTATTTGGTTGCTTCTAGTCTGTTTCCTGGAAAGCTGGATGATTATCCGGGGTGACTGTGGGTGATATACTGTACAGTAGTTGTAGTGTTAAAACATCATAAACAGCTGAGCACCTAATTAACATAGCTAACCACGCCCACTTCTCGACCTACTGTTCAAAAGTGGCAACGGTGACGTAAAACGACAACAAAGTTACACATTTTGCGAAAAGATCAGCAACCTCCAGCACTTTCAGCTGTCCTTACACTACAACTCCCAGAATTCTCTTTTCACTTCTATGGGAGTATACATGTTGGGAGTTGTAGTTTCACAGCAGCTAGAGGTTGCTGAACCCTGACCTAGCACTTCTTTCTGCACCTTTTTGGTCATTCTTGCCCCGTAGTGGAAGTGATGTGAAATCACTAGGATATGGCATTACTTCCCAACAGCCAGGTGCCATAATGAAGGGACTGCAGGGGGAGTGCACCTAAGCATTGGGTGTGCACTATTTACCAGCATAGTGGCGCCCCCAGGGGTAGAGTATTGTAATGCAGTCCCATTTACTTGTTACTAATGTAGTCCCATGGACAGTGTGTGGACAGGAGCTCTATTTTGAAGAGAAAATGATGAGCGGTTGCTTTATTTCCGCTCCACACACTGCGCTTCATCACACCACTGACATATTCTCCTGCTCTGCTTTCTCTGTAGAGCAGGGCAGTGTCTCTGTTTGTGCAGCAGCACCATCTGGTGGCCAGATCTTGCCACTACAATCCATATACATTATAACAAACACGGCTGCACTTCCCTGGTGATGCAGTGCTGGAGCGAGCATGCTGCTGGTGAGCTTTCCCTCCACCTTACACATAGTCCACATTTACACTGTCTAAATCTCGGAGAGCATTAATAAATCTACCCCATAACCTATTTATTTTCCTATTAAATTAACCGGTCATCGGTGACACTGATACAGTTATCAATTGGTTTTAATTATCTCATCCATTAGCTTTCCGTGTACGATTAGTGACCAGTGATGATCCACGACCCAGACCTGGAGATACATTGCGCATTTAATTACAGTCATTAACCTCCCATCCAGATGAGTCTCATGTAACGTCCCTTCAGCTAAATCAATTTCATGCCATTTTTTATTTACTAAGTTGTACCTGTCAGGAGGTTTGACAGATCTAATATTAATACCACAGAAAATCGTATCTTACCAAACAATGATCCTTCCATCTCCTCTGTGGAGTGTACCGCTTATATTGTCCTATGGACAGATCCTTCCATCTCCTCTGCGGAGGTTACAGCTTATAGTGTCCTATGGACAGGTCCTTCCATCTCCTCTGTGGAGTGTACGGCTTATAGTGGTCCTATGGACAGGTCCTTCCATCTCCTCTGTGGAGTGTATGGCTTATAGTGGTCCTATGGACAGGTCCTTCCATTTCCTCTGTGGAGTGTATGTGTCACGGCTGAGGATGGGGAAAACCCTCAGCCATGCGGTATCATAAGATGGACGGTCAGAGCATGGCCAGGACAGGAATCAGGGAGCAGATCACCTCCTAACAATCCCTAATTCTGACCCTGTCTCCTAGCCTGTATGAGCCTACCCTGATGGTAGGAGGGCTCATACTCCGGAACCTGATATTCCTGCTAGCCCTCAGGGTGGCCCTGGACTAGGAGCAGGGAAGACGACCTGTTCCTCCTAGACACGGAGGAACAGGAGTCTCACTGGCCAAGCTACAAAGAAAGGGGAACATAAACAGACATATGGCAATGACAGGTAAGTGAGACTAGTACCACACCTACCTGCCACAGACACACAACCTGGAACCCATGTACAAGTGCTGCTGTCCACAACAACACAAAGGACACAGCACACACCAGACATCACACGGGAACCCAGGAAACCATATGCTGCAATAATAAGGAGACCAAACAATCTTCAAAACACCATAAGTGAACTTATGACCACAAGGGTGGCCCCCACTGGCAGATGGTATAACAGGAGGATGTCTCCAGCAACCATGGCTGAAGAACCCCTCCGCTAACTGAAACCAGCAGAGGCTTTATAGCCCAAAGTAGCCACACCCACACTCAGACACACCCAGTGCACACACACTAGGAAGGAATTAACTATTCTCACACCAGGGAAGGGAAGACAACCACTTAAAGGGGAAAGTGCACAGAAAACATATAACACCCCGTGCACACCGATAAAAGGCACACCTATAAAGAGAGGTTGCCAGGTGCAACCGCATGCACAATACAGCAAGCTGCCTAGCACACCTCAGGCTGCTTTGCTGCCACATAAACAATGTTGCCAGCGGCAACCACAGGTGAGGCAACATACTTTGGCCCTCACCTGTGATTGACAACAAAACCAAGATCGCAGGCAACTGCATGCGGTTCAGAAGTCACGACCATGACCATGGTCGTGACAGTATGGCTTATAGTGGTCCTATGGACAGGTCCTTCCATCTCCTCTGTGGAGTGTACCTTATAGTGGTCCTATAGAGAGATACTTCCATCTCCTCTGTGCAGTGTACGGCTTAGAGTGTCCTATGGATAGATCCTTCCATCTCCTCTGTGCTTATACAGGTGAAACTCGAAACATTATAATATCGTGCAAAAGTCTATTTATTTCAGTAATGCAAATTAAAAGGAATTGCATTACTGCAGCTTAAAATTAGAATTTTGTGAAAAGGTTTAATATTCTAGGCTCAAAGTGTCACTCTCTAGTCAGCTAATTAACCCATACCCCCTGAGCAAAGGGGACCTCAAAATTGTGACTTTGGGGTTTCATAAGCTATAAGCCATAATCCTCCAAATTATAACAAATAAAGGCTTGAAATCTCTCGCTTTGCATGTAATGAGTCTCATATGTTGGTTTTACCTTTTAAGTTGCATTACTGAAATAAATGAACTTTGCACAATATTCTAATTTTTAGAGTTTCACCTGTAGTGTCCTATGGACTGATCCTTCCATCTCCTCTGTGGAGGCATGAGCCTGTAGACACCCGGCCACCAGGCAGAAGCCTAGCAACAAAGTAGCAATCCAAATGGAGGGAAGCCGGGATGTAGAAGAACAATGGAGACTCACCAAGAACAGACCAGGAGAAGACCAACCAGGATGGCGCTACCCCAACGCGCGTTTCGGCGTTCCTTCCCCTGACAAGTGGGAGGCACATATGCAAACTGTTGTAATTCCTGCACCGTTCACCTGATTTGGATGTAAATGCCCTCAAATTAAAGCTGACAGTTTGTTTGTGTCATTTCAAATCCATTGTGGTGATGTATAGAGCCAAAAATCTTAGAATTGTGTTGATGTCCCAATATTTATAGACCTGACTGTACAAAGACTGTCCAGGATGACAAGGCCGTGTGTGGTAGCAAGGTATTTGCTATGTATGGTGAATAAAGTCTTTGCTGCTTATGGAAGGATTAACAGTTAACAGCACCTTCACAATTATATAATGGGTTGGACGACCGTTTGTAGGATTTTCACCTGGCCATGCAATACTTATTTTCGAGACTTTGTACCCCTGTGATCATTTTGGAAAGGTTGCAAAGTGTTAAGAAGGAACTCAGGGACTACTACTCATATTATCATCATTGTAGCCGTTTGCCTACATACAGTCATGTGAAAAAATTAGGACACCCTTTGAAAGCATGTGGTTTTTTGTAACATTTTTAATAAAAGGTTATTTCATCTCCGTTTCAACAATACAGAGAGATTAAAGTAATCCGACTAAACAAAGAAAACTGAAGAAAAGTCTTTTCAAGATCTTCTGTAAATGTCATTCTACAAAAATGCCTATTCTAACTGAGGAAAAAGATAGGACACCCTTGCCCCTAATAGCGAGTGTTACCTCCTTTGGCTGAAATAACTGCAGTGAGACGGTTCTTGTAGCCATCTACCAGTCTTCGACATCGGTCTGAGGAAATTTTACCCCACTCCTCAATGCAGAACTTTTTCAGCTGTGAGATGTTTGAGGGGTTTCTTGCACGTACAGCCCTTTTCAAGTCACCCCACAGCATCTCAATGGGATTCAAATCTGGACTTTGACTTGGCCATTCCAGGACTCTCCATTTCTTCTTTTTCAGCCAATCTTTGGTTGATTTACTAGTATGTTTTGGGTCATTGTCATGTTGCATGGTCCAGTTCCGCTTCAGCTTTAATTTTCTAACTGATGGTCTCACATGTTCTTCAAGCACCTTCTGATACACAGTAGAATTCATCGTGGATTCTATGATGGTGAGCTGACCAGGTCCTGCTGCAGCAAAGCAGCCCCAAACCATGACACTTCCACCTCCATGCTTCACAGTTGGTATGAGGTTCTTTTCTTGGAATGCTGTGTTTGGTTTACGCCAAACATGTCCTCTGCTGTTGTGTCCAAATAATTCAATTTTGGACTCATCTGTCCAAAGAACATTATTCCAGAAGTCCTGGTCTTTGTCAACTTTATCTCTGGCAAATGTCAGTCTGGCCTCGATGTTTCTCTTGGAAAGCAAAGGTTTCCTCCTTGCACACCTCCCATGCAAGTTAAACTTGTACAGTCTCTTTCTGATTGTAGAGGCATGTACTTCTACATCAACAGTAGCCAGAGCCTGCTGTAGTTCTCGAGATGACACTTTAGGGTTTTTGGAGACCTCTTTTAGCATCTTGCGGTCTGCTCTTGGGGTGAACTTGCTGGGGCGACCAGTCCTGGGCATGTTGGCAGTTGTTTTGAAAGCCCTCCACTTGTAGACTATCTTCCGGACAGTGGAAAGGCTGATTTCAAAATCTTTTGAGATCTTTTTAAATCCCTTCCCAGACTCATAGGCTGCTACAATCTTTTTTCTGAAGTCCTCTGACAGCTCTTTTGCTCTCACCATGGTGCTCACTCTCACTTCAACAGTCAGGAGCACACCAAACTAAATGTCTGAGGTTTAAATAGGGCAAGCCTCATTCAACATGCAGAGTAACGATCTACTAATTATGTGCACCTGGTGTGATATACCTGTGTGAGATCTGAGCCAATTTAAGAGGGAATACATGTGAGGGTGTCCTATCTTTTTCCTCAGTTAGAATAGGCATTTTTGTAGAATGACATTTACAGAAGATCTTGAAAAGACTTTTCTTCAGTTTTCTTTGTTTAGTTGGATTACTTTAATCTCTCTGTATTGTTGAAACGGAGATGAAATAACCTTTTATTAAAAATGTTACAAAAAACCACATGCTTTCAAAGGGTGTCCTAATTTTTTCACATGACTGTACATATATTGGGAAGAGGCTGTACTGTGCCTTGCTACTTTTGGATGCACTACTACTAGAGATGAGCAAATTTCTTAAAAGTTTGATTCGGCTGATTCGCCAAATTTCACAAAAAAAATTCGCTTTGTGACTAATTACTTCATTACGAAGCGCATTTTTTTGTAAGTAGCGGATGCAATGACAGGGAGCTGCGATAGCGCCGCCACCGTCATTGTATCCCTCAGATGCCACGTTCATACATGATCGCGGCATCTGAGTGTAAAATTAACAATAATTTTTTTTTTAATCAAACTTACCGCCTCCTTTTGCTCGCGACGGGCCAGCCGCCTCCATCTTGCTTGAAGATCTTGGCCAAAATCCTGTGCGGCGCGAGATTACGTCACCATGCCGGCTGGCGGCCCGTCGCGAGCAAATGGAGGAGGTAAGTTTGAATTTTTTAGTTTTTTATACTATTTCAGGTTAAATCGATTCGCTGACACGAAGCAGAAGGAAATTTGGCTTCTTGGTGAATCGAATTTATCCTGAAATTCGGATCGAATTCCACTTTGTGGTATTCGATTCGCTCATCTCTAACTACTACTCCCTCCTCAGTAAAGAGAGACTTTGTTTGTTGCAACCAACTGGCCAGCCAGCAGATGCCAGCCACAGCACCTAAACCTCCTACCTGTACCTTGCACTCTGAAAAAATACTTAACATGAAGGGCACCCCAATCACCACCAGGTAGGAGCCCCAACATCAGGGTGTACCCTGAGGGAAGGAAGGGTGTGCCCTTCTACCACTGCCCTGATCCTAGGGAGCATCGGTGTGAGGATTGCCATTGTGAATAATCATTTCAGCCAGAGCCACTACCACTCCTATCCTCTGCTGTGCTCCTCGCAAGTTTGCACACCAATCTATATTTCTCCTCAACATCTTCGTCTCAGACCTGTTTGGAGGTTCCGTGGTCTTCATGGTGCTTGCCCTCTGTTTTGTTTTTGTTTTTTGAAACAATGTTTGTTTTTTGTTTAATTCCATTTGTATAATTTTATTGGGTCTATTAAATAAACGCTAAATTACAATCCATTTTAATTCCAGGTTGTAATACAAAAAAACTGGAAAACCATCGAGGGGACTGAATACTTTCACAAGGCGCTGTATAACGTTTGGTTCCTAGTAGCTACAAATTATGCTTCTGGCAGCAGCTTGAGTGCAATGATCTTTTATATGTCCCCCTTGATTTTCTACTCCTTCCCTCTGACTCTATAGTTGAATGGGGTTCCAAAGCTCCTGTTGAGTGCCAAGCAAAATTCAAGGATTCTCACCCATAATGCAAAATCTCATAATGTTCTCGGCATGCCGATTAGTGTGTAATCAGCAGAACAGGTGGACAGTGAGGTGATGGATGCTGGGGAGGCTTCTCCATGCCTCAGGAACCGGCCTGCACAGAAGAGTCAGAGAGGGAGAGTCTCCCTCCTACATGTGTGCTACCAGCACAGTGGAACAATAGCTTTGGGATTCATGTGCATCCACTGTAGGAAAAGCACTAGAAGAGAAGGCCCAAGCAGACTAGGCCTGAACTGATGTCCCTGGCATGCAGAGCATGAGTTGAGAGATGGAGGTGGAGGAGAGGAGGTCTCCCTCACGCAGAAGAGAACTTGCAGAACAGACATCTGCATGGAGTTTGTATGTTCTCCCCGTGTTTCCGTGGGTTTCCTCCGGGTTCTCCGTTTTCCTCCCACACTCCAAAGACATACTGATAGGGACCTTAGATTGTGAGCCCCATTGGGGACAGTTGGTTGCTAATGTCTGTAAAGCGCCAAGGAATATAGTAGCGCTGTATAAGTTCAGCTGCAGTGCTAACCAGCCATCAATGAGCTGATGTGGAGCTGGGGAGGAGAAGGAGTCTCCCTTCTCACCAAAGTGCAAGGAGAAAAAAAAGATGGATCTGTAGGAAGAAAGTCCCAACAGGAAAACAGGGTTAGTGCTGCCGGGTCAATAAAGAGGACACTGTACATCCTGACCCGTTATATCAGCCGCTAGGAACCACTTTACTCATTGAATCCAGGAGGTCCCCCTTTGGCCTAATTGACTTTAAATAAAATCCGTCAGCAGTTTTTACCATGGTAAACTGCTGACAGCACCATGTAGGAGATGGGGAGAGCAGAAAAACACATACCTTTTTATGAAGGTTTTCTCCTCCGAAGTAGTGTAAATATGAAGTTTTATTCTACCCGGTTCTGCACCTGTAAGTGCCCTGGAGGCGGAGCCTGACTATGAGGTGCTCTATGCATTGAGCTTCTTCACAGCCCCTCCTCTCAGCTGAGCCGTATACATTTAGACAGCACTCCAAACGATTATGATGCTTAGTGAATTTTATTTTATTTCAGCCGGTCATAGAGGTACACTAGAAACAACGTTTCGGGCAGAATGAAATGCCTTTCATCAGGCTGATAAAAAAAAAGAAAATACAAAATACAGAAAGTTTTTTCAGTATGATAATAAATTTACATACAGACCGGCGCAGTAGTGTAGAATACTGCGCCATGTTAAATAGTAGTAGAGGGCGCATGATTGGCTAGTCTGGGCGGAAGGGCGTAGATATAACGCCATAGTCTATAGGCGGGTGAGATGCATCTCAAGTCAGGGGAGGTGGAACATCTGCCCCAGCTCCGGGCGGCTGGGAGGTTCCCCTGCGCATGAGTAGGAAATAAAGAGTGCGTCCTCGTCAATGCACATGCACCGGGAATGGAGTGTGCGTACTGATGCCATCCATGATAGTAACCAGGGCATAGGCGCAGTAAGGACGATGGATAGGAGTAGCCATCTTGGATGTGGGCATAAGTGCAGACGCAAAGGGGTAAATAGATACCGGTGGCCATCTTAGATGTGGGCACACCTCAAGAAGTAGTCAGATTTTAAAAAAGGGGCGGGGGAACGTGGTCTAATTGGGACCCAAACGTCCTGGGGATGGATGAGACACAGTCATCTTAATTTTGGGCTTAGCTGTAGCAGTACCTAATGGATAAGAGGTCAAAACATAGAGACAGAAAAAAATGACAGGAAACCATATACGAACAAATGGACCGTGGAACGTGCTTGATGGCTCCGGCCTTTGGAGATAAAAAGAGAAAAGGAAGAAATTATCTTCTAATTATACAACCTAGATCGCACATACATGTTAGTCCAAACAATAATCTCTATCCAGTCCGATAGATTGTAACGCCATTTTTCTCTCCCACAACAGCTGTTGGCGATCACCCCCTCTTCTTGGAGGAGGGATCCAGTCAATCACCTAAAAACATAACTGGCTAATGGCATGTTTGTGTGAAATGAAATGTTCAACAAGTGGGGCATCCAATTTTTTGGGTCCGGATATTGTGTTGGCAAATCCGTTCTTTGATTTTTTGACTGGTTTGGATAACATATCCACAAGGGCATTTAATAAGATAAATGGCATAATATTCTAAAAAAAGAATATAAAGCAATATAGTGAATATTATGTAATAATTATGTAGTAAGTCAGTGATAATATCTGACACTGGAAAAGCTGGGTAATAACTCAGTGTAGATAGCAACTATTCTAATCGCGAATTTTCCATGCAAAAGGCTAATAAGCTTGTCATAAGAATAGTCTAATATTCTTGTCATAAGACTATGAAACCAATAGAGGGCGCTATTGAGTTATGAACAGCGCCCTCTATTGGTTTCATAGTCTTCTGACAAGAATATTAGACTTGTCATAAGACTGTAAAACCAATAGAGGGCGCTATTCATAACTCCGTAGCGCCATCTATTGGTTTTCATAGTCTTTTGACTGCTGAAAAACAAGGCAGATTCTGCTCATTTGCATGTCTTTCCCATATGCCCATATTTATGCAAATTAATTTTTACATGACAAAACTGTATAGAAAGGTTATTGAATATTATGTTAGGACAATCGGAAAACTTTTTGTTGCCCTAATGATATTGATCTAGGTGTGCAGGTCTACCCAAGCCATCGAACAGATGCAACATAACTTTGAGGTTTACTGGTTCTCAGTCAGATGAGAACTGGTTTGGAATATCTCTTAATGCAGAAGGCTCCTATTGTAAGGTGTGCTGGCTGCTATCTGTCTCATGGATGGATTGGGCATATACCCGGCTTTTGGCATATAGCCTTTGTGTGGTTGTCTATTGTGTGTAATATGTAATAGGAGTCTAATATGCATCCAGTCATCCTCATAATGCTGTTTCCAAACCATTTTAATGGGGTTTCCATCAATTTCTAACCTTTTATTATGAACCAGACACCCTCTTTTCTTCCGAGCAGGGGGTGCCTGGTTGTCTATCATTGAATTCCAATATACTTGGGTGCTCGGCTGAGCACACGAATATAGTAATGTGTTTGGGCCGAACACCGAATACTTTGGTGCTGGCTCATCAGATACTTTTTAAGAGACTGTAACCCTCGTGAGTTATGTGCCTTCACACTGACAGATTGCAACCATCAGGCTTGTGAAATTACATTTTTATGAAACCACCTTGAGTATTTTACCGGAGACTGCAAATTTTAAATGTGCTCTCTGGCTGCCATTAACATGTGTCATCCAAACAACCAGCACTCCTTGCATCTCTACCTCCCAAGGACCTGCATGAACCTGGAGCGGGCCTTAGTCAGTTCTGCAGTGCGGGGTCTGCGGAGAACCAGTCCGCCCCCATTATGCTGATTTCCATGGGATAGGTTTTTAGAGTACAGTATAAGCCCAGAAGAACCCTTCAATCTTTTTGCTATCCATTTGGACCTATTAGAAATCAATGGTGTCCTTGACTTTGCCTCTTTGTTACAATGTACAATGATAAAATGAAATAATGATGAAATAAAGTAACAATTGACGCTGAAATCCAACAAACACAACCATGGAATATTCTCCTCTATGTCGCTCTATGTTCCCTGCAGCACATACATAAGTGATACCCGGAGATCATCTCTAGATCAGACACATGTGGTATGTGACACCTGGAGAACATCATTTCATACAGCAGACACATATGTGACATTTCCCAGGAGCACGCAGATAACTTGCATGTAATCATATGACTCATTACTCCTGATTATCCCAGGAACATAATCTTATCATGGTTAATGTATAAGGCTGCAGTCACGGAAAAGTCCTCCAAGGGTCAGTGCAAGCGATGGATTATTTAAGGTGGACTACAGTAACTATACACTGGGCAAATAGCACTTATGATATTATATAATGTACAGTGCCTAAGAAATATTGCTCTAATAATGCCGCTATATAGTGACCGAACGGTCACTCCATAAATATAGTAATGTAATAACCATACTAAATAAAGTCTGAATGAACTGCTATATTATTAAGATCCACGCTGGTCACAAACCTTGAGTGCTATGTCTTCGTTATGCCCCTTAAAACATGACGCACGTCCCACCTGCGGTTACGAGTATCAAGCAGATATCACCTCTAATGCCTGTAGCTCATCATAGTCCATTTAGGACATATATCCCCACAGGTCGCATCCATCGCAGATGTTGCCGTGGATCCACAGCAAAATCCCAAAAACTTGTTGCGGATATTGCTGGGGATTTCCTGCAGATTTCACCCTGTGCGTTGCAAATTGTGAATTCCATGAAGGAAATCTGTATATACACTCACCTAAAGAATTATTAGGAACACAATACTAATACGGTGTTGGACCCCCTTTTGCCTTCAGAACTGCCTTAATTCTACGTGGCATTGATTCAACAAGGTGCTAATAGCATTCTTTAGAAATGTTGGCCCATATTGATAGGATAGCATCTTGCAGTTGATGGAGATTTGAGGGATGCACATGCAGGGCACGAAGCTCCCGTTCCACAACATCTCAAAGATGCTCTATTGGGTTAAGATCTGGTGACTGTGGGGCCATTTTAGTACAGTGAACTCATTGTCATGTACAAGAAACAATTTTTCCAGTCTTCAACAGTCCAATTTTGGTGAGCTCATGCAAATTGTAGCCTCTTTTTCCTATTTATAGTGGAGATGAGTGGTACCCAGTGGGGTCTTCTGCTGTTGTAGCCCATCCGCCTCAAGGTTGTGCGTGTTGTGGCTTCACAAATGCTTTGCTGCATACCTCGGTTGTAACGAGTGGTTATTTCAGTCAACGTTGCTCTTCTATCAGCTTGAATCAGTCGGCCCATTCTCCTCTGACCTCTAGCATCAACAAGGCATTTTCGCCCACAGGACTGCCGCATACTGGATGTTTTTCCCTTTTCACACCATTCTTTGTAAACCCTAGAAATGGTTGTGCATGAAAATCCCAGTAACTGAGCAAATTGGGAAATACTCAGACCGGCCCGTCTGGCCCCAACAACCATGCCACGCTCAAAATTGCTTAAATCACCTATCTTTCCCATTCTGACATTCAGTTTGGAGTTCAGGAGATTGTCTTGACCAGGACCACAACCCTACATGCATTGAAGCAACTGCCATGTGATTGGTTGACTAGATAATCGCATTAATGAGAAATAGAACAGGTGTTCCTAATAATTCTTTAGGTGAGTGTATATCTATATATTATGGGGTTTTCCAACTTTCATGTCTTTTGTAAATGACATTCCCACCCAGCAGGACATGTGGAGGGAAGCACCACCCAGCAGGACATGTTGAGGGAAGCACTACCCAGTATGACATGTCGAGGGAAGCACCACCCAGCAGAACATGTTGAGGGAAGCACCACCTAGAGGACATGTAGAGGGAAGCACCAACCAGCAGGACATGTGGAGGGAAGCATCACCCAGCAGGACATGTGGAGGGAAGCACCACCCAGCAGGACATGTGGAGGGAAGCACCACCCAGCAGGACATGTGGAGGGAAGCATCACCCAGCAGGACATGTCGAGGGAAGCACCACCCAGCAGGACATGTGGAGGGAAGCACCACCCAGCAGGACATGTTGAGAGAAGCACCACCCAGCAGGACATGTTGAGAGAAGCATACTTACCTGCTCCCTGACACCTGGTTCTGGCTCCATGGATCTACTGCTCCTTTCACTGCGCTTCAGACCCCGCATGTAAACCTTCTGCCCTGCACCGCTTTTGTATTGTTATAGCAATAAGCCTAGATAAACATGTAAACAAAGGCACAGTGCATTGATTACTATGATATGAGAAGTATTGACCAGCCTGACCCTACTGGGATAGCACTGGAGAAGTGTGGTGCTTTAATTGATATTTTATCCCATTTGCTATAATCTCATTAGAGATGACAGATTAATATTTTAAAATGTTGCAGTGTAGCTCTCAGTTTTATCGACAATTGTATTAGGAATCTGCTGTCTGTTGTCTGCTGTCTCAGCAGTGACTAGATTCTTGGTTATAGACGCTGGTGTATTGCGTGCATACACCAGATCTAACTACTGTAACACAGAGGTTTGGTCTGGGAGAACAGGTATTTTCCTCCTAGCATATAATGTACAGTGCCTAAGAAATATTGCTCTAATAATGCCGCTATATAGTGACCGAACGGTCACTCCATAAATATAGTAATGTAATAACCATACTAAATAAAGTCTGAATGAACTGCTATATTATTAAGATCCACGCTGGTCACAAACCTTGAGTGCTATGTCTTCGTTATGCCCCTTAAAACATGACGCACGTCCCAACTGCGGTTACGAGTATCAAGCAGATATCACCTCTAATGCCTGTAGCTCATCATAGTCCATTTAGGACATATATCCCCACAGGTCGCATCCACCGCAGATGTTGCCGTTGATCCACAGCAAAATCCCCAAAACTTGTTGTGGATATTTCTGAGGATTTCCTGCAGATTTCACCCTGTGCGTTGCAAATTGTGAATTCCATGAAGGAAATCTGTATATATATATCTATATATTATGGGGTTTTCCAACTTTCATGTCTTTTTTAAATGACACTCCCACCCAGCAGGACATGTGGAGGGAAGCACCACCCAGCAGGACATGTCGAGGAAAGCACCACCCAGCATGACATGTCGAGGGAAGCACCACCCAGCAGAACATGTTGAGAAAAGCACCACCTAGAGGACATGTAGAGGGAAGCACCACCCAGCAGGACATGTGGAGGGAAGCACCACTCAGCAGGACATGTGGAGGGAAGAACCACTCAGCAGTACATATGGAGGGAAGCACCACCCAGCAGAACATGTTGAGGGAAGCACCACCTAGAGGACATGTAGAGGGAAGCACCACCCAGCAGGACATGTGGAGGGAAGAACCACCCAGCAGGACATGTGGAGGGAAGCACCACCCAGCAGGACATGTCGAGGGAAGCACCACTCAGCAGGACATGTAGAGGGAAGCACCACCCAGCAGGACATGTAGAGGGAAGCACCACCCAGCAGGACATGTTGAGGGAAGCACCACCTAGAGGACATGTCAAGGGAAGCACCACCCAGCAGGATATGTCGATGGAAGTACCACCTAGCCTGACATGTCGAGGGAAGCACCACCTAGCCTGACATGTCGAGGGAAGCACCACCCAGCAGGACATGTCGAGGGAAGCACCACCCAGCAGGACATGTGGAGGGAAGCACCACCCAGCAGGACATGTGGAGGGAAGCACCACCCAGCAGGACATGTGGAGGGAAGCACCACCCAGCAGGACATGTGGAGGGAAGCACCACCCAGCAGGACATGTGGAGGAAAGCACCACCCAGCAGGACATGTCGAGGGAAGCACCACCCAGCAGGACATGTCGAGGGAAGCACCACCCAGCAGGACATGTTGAGAGAAGCATATTTACCTGCTCCCTGACACCTGGTTCTGGCTTCATGGATCTACTGCTCCTTTCACTGCGCTTCAGCCCCCGCATGTAAACCTTCTGCCCTGCACCGCTTTTGTATTGTTATAGCAATAAGCCTAGATAAACATGTAAACCAAGGCACAGTGCATTGATTACTATGATATGAGAAGTATTGACCAGCCTGACCCTACTGGGATAGCACTGGAGAAGTGTGGTGCTTTAATTGATATTTTATCTCATTTGCTATAATCTCATTAGAGATGAGAGATTAATATTTTAAAATGTTGCAGTGTAGCTCTCAGTTTTATCGATAATTGTATTAGGAATCTGCTGTCTCAGCAGTGACTAGATTCTTGGTTATAGACGCTGGTGTATTGCGTGCATACACCAGATCTAACTACTGTAACACAGAGGTTTGGTCTGGGAGAACAGATATTTCCCTCCCAGCATGTGCTGCTGGGCTGATTTACAGCCAGGTGAGGTCAAATACCGGATCGGATTTTAAATGCCGTCCGGGTTTTGGCAGCACCTGGTTGTCCTTAAATAGGCAGCTGGGATCGGAAGCCATGTCTCTGAGTTGGGATCTGGGAGCCTTATGTCTGGATGAAGGCTTGCTATCTGTTTGGCGTGAAAACAGGTTGGTGCTGCTATCAGCAAGGACTCTTTGAGGCAGAATTGTTGCATGGTGTGAATTACCACCAACACCGCAAGGTGACTTTTTGTTTGTATATGACTGTTTGTTTTGTCACTTGCCTAAAGTGTGAATAAAAACACTGAACTGTTTGATCCAAAGAACTTGTTGTTGCCTCTATACTGCGTCCGCTAATCCTGTCTACCTGAGCGAGTCCCCACACTACCTAATTGTATACAATATGTTGATGCTACAGTACCTGCCTAACTGTGCTACTACTGCTGCCATCTAAAAACACCAACTAAACGCTGCCCCCCCGACATGTTTCGCCGGAAAACCGGGCAGTGTTTGATGCTGGGCCGGCGAAGACAGCCCTTTTTTTTTTCTCTGATGGTGACGTCACTATTTGATCACACCAGTGATAGCCTCCGTCTGTATCAACGGTCCGTATATAGCTTGCTACGTTGCCTTGTATAGGGCAGCGCCGTGGCAAGCCTCCTTACCTCTCCTCCCCCTGTATCCGCCCCTTAGCTACTCCCTTCTGCTGTAGCGCTGCTGAAGTCTCACTCTACATTGTTCCCCTAAAACTTAGACTCTTTACTGCGCATGACCGCCTGTTCAGACCTTATACCGGCGCCTGCGCTAGGACTTTGTATCATTCTTTACTTATATCTTCTTACTGCGCATGCCCATTTATCTCAAGTTCTATGAATGGAGATGGATTTGTTACATTTTATTGCCACTTGTTTCATAGTTGTCACTATGTATTACTCATTTGGTAACATATACTGTTAGCAGAGTTTCTACCCCTATATATTAGCTTTATGCAGCCTGAATACTTTACTATCTCTTATTTACATTATATGTGAGATCATTGATTTTCTCTGCTTTACTCCATTACTATTAGAGATAATGCCTTCTTATAAATAAGTGCACTAAGCGGGTGAGATAGGAGGGTTTTTGAGGAGGGGGGGGAGAGGTTGATATTCTCACTTGCAGTATTTTCAAAACTCAATTTTTTAGTTTTTTCATATTATAAAAATTACCTTAATCACTAGGACCATTTAATATCTCTTCTCCTATATTTTGATAGAGGCTATGCTTTTGGGACGATTCTCACCACTTCTCTATCTTTTTATATTACCTATGTATTTTTTATTGGGATTCACAATCTCAATAAATTCTTCCTCTTTATATATTCTTATTAATTATAATTTAGGATTTTTAAAAATCTCTATCTTCAATCTTACTTACTACCTTGATAGCTCAAAACAACAATATGATCATATCTTGGTTTACACAGGTGTCGTCGCCTCTTTTTTATATACAGATTTCCATCCTTTTATATCCATATTTAAAAATGATAATTTTGGAGCAGTGTCACAGGAAGGACGAGTACGTAAACCCTTCATTTGGTCCAAATGGTGACAGGCTATTGAGACGATATATCCATTTAGTCTCTTCTTGTTGCAGTTTTTTATCCACAAGGCAATGTGAGACACCAGCGTCTATAACCAAGAATCTAGTCACTGCTGAGACAGCAGATTCCTAATACAATTGCCGATAAAACTGAGAGCTACACTGCAATAGTTTAAAATATTACTCTCTCATCTCTAATGAGATTATAGCAAATGGGATAAAATAAAAGTTAAGTTTTATCTTAGTTAGTGGGTGAAAAACAGGGCGACTATTAGTCTATTAGGACTACATGTGAACGAGATATATGTGATAAAATACGCCCACCACCTATTAAGAGGGTCATTTGGGATTGGTGCTTTAATTGTCACCACCCGTCACTCCTTACTGGTCTGACTTCTGGTCAGATAGAGAATGATAAGTGAGCCTAGCCAGAAAGAAATTAAAGACTCTGGACAGGAACTAGTATACATGGCAGGGGCGGACTGACAACTCATGGGGCCCCCGGGCAATAGGAGATTATGGGGCCCCTGTGTCCTCGCCCACCCTCAAGGCACAATCACACACAGCCCCACCCATATATCGCTCAAGGCTCATGTGGGCCCTTGGGCGATAAAGTCTCAGTGGGCCCCCCTATACAGTGATGACTCTCTGAGTGCAGATAATATAGTAGATGTCCCCTGCAGTCCTATGTAACACAGATAACACAGTGATGGCTATCTGAGTACAGAAAATGTAGTAGTGTTACCTGCAGTCCTATGTAAAACCACAGATAACACTAATGTAGATCATGTCGTAGTGTTACCTACGTCCTTAGTGTGCCTCCCTGGTGTCTCTGCCTCCTCTGCCGTCTTCTTCTTCTTCTTGCCCCGCACAGAACGTCCTGATGCAGCTGCGTCAAGACATAGGAACACTGTGGGCATGGTGATGGTGACACACACAGGGAGAGACACAGAGACACACACACGGATAGACATATACACACAGGGAGATACACACACAGGGACAGACACACACACACACAGGGACAGACACACACACACAGAGGGAGAGAGACACAGACACAGAGGGATAGACGCACACACAGAGGGACAGACACACACACACACACACACACAGAGGGATAGACACACACACAGAGGGATAGACACACACACAGAGGGATAGACACACACACAGAGGGATAGACACACACACACACATAGAGAGACACACACACAGAGGGATAGACACACACACAGAGGGATAGACACACACACACACACACACAGAGGGATAGACACACACACACACAGAGGGATAGACACACACACAGAGGGATAGACACACACACAGAGGGATAGACACACACACACATAGAGAGACACACACACAGAGGGATAGACACACACACACACAGAGGGATAGACACACACAGAGGGATAGACACACACACACACACACACAGAGGGATAGACACACACACACACAGAGGGATAGACACACACACACACACACATAGGGATAAACACACACACACACACACACAGAGGGATAGACACACACACAGAGTGATACACACACACAGAGGGATACACACACACGGAGGGATAGACACACACAGAGGGATAGACACACACACACACAGAGGGATAGACACACACACACACAGAGGGATAGACACACACACACACAGAGGGATAGACACACACACAGAGGGATACACACACAGAGGGATAGACACACACACACACAGAGGGATAAACACACACACACACACACACAGAGGGATAGACACACACACAGAGGGATACACACACACACAGAGGGATACACACACACACACAGAGGGATAGACACACACAGAGGGATAGACACACACACACACACAGAGGGATAGACACACACACACACACACAGAGGGATAGACACACACACACACACACAGAGGGATAGACACACACACAGAGGGATACACACACACACAGAGGGATAGACACACACACAGAGGGATAGACACACACACACACACAGAGGGATAGACACACACATAGAGAGACACACACACAGAGGGATAGACACACACACACACACACAGAGAGATAGACACACACACACACACACAGAGGGATAGACACACACAGAGGGATAGACACACACACACACAGAGGGATAGACACACACAGAGGGATAGACACACACACACACAGAGGGATAGACACACACACACACACACAGAGGGATAAACACACACACACAGAGGGATAGACACACACACACAGATGGATAGACACACACACAGAGGGCGAGACATATACATATAGGGCTAGACACACACACCAGGGACAGACAGACACACACACAGAGGGATAGACACACACAGAGGGAGAGACACACACGCACAGGGATAGATACACACCAGGGACAGACACACACACACACACATACACAGGGACAGACACACACACAGAGGGAGAGACACACACACACATACACACACAGAGAGCGAGACATATACACACAGGGCTAGATACACACACCAGGGACAGACACACACACACACAGGGACAGACACACACACAGAGGGACACACACACACACACACACACACACAGAGGGAGAGACATATACACACAGGGCTAGACACACACACACAGTGACTAGTGGCGTCGCTAGAGGGGGGCGAGGGTGGGAAATCGCCCCCCCCCTATGTTGTTCTTTGCCCCCCCCCCCCCCCCCGCTGATTATTATGGAAGCGCTCATTAGTACCGAAGGATCAGGAAGTGGTAAACGCTCTGTACTTACCACTTCCTGGTCCTCGGCTGTCGGCTGTGCGCGTCAGTTCAGAGCACAGTCGACTGAGGAGAGAGAAAATTGCAGGTGGCGTCCAGGAGCAGGAGAGGTAAGTGGTGTTTTATATTATAAAAAATGTGGCTGCTGGGGGCATAATAGGGGCTAATCATGAGAGGGGGTGATAAGACCTCTGGGGCACTCTCGGTGTATAGGGACCAGGCCTGATGTTGGGTGTGGTGCCCTGGATGTTGCAGGTGTTTAATGTGCCTAGGGCAAGGTCCCTTTAAGATTCGTGAAGCCAGTGCCTGTAAAGGTGGCACACCGATTTATAGTTGTAATAAGTGAGGAACATGGTGTTGTGGTGAACCAAACTTTCTTTTACTGGAAACAGTTCAACTTTATACAGTCTTTTGCAAGTTCCAGGTAATGCAGCAGTAATAAGCAGGCTTTCACATCAATGGCAGGTACACTGTTCTTTGCAAGATACTCAGAGGGTAAAAACAACACTTACAGACCAGGCTGCACTCTTCCTTAGAAATCCTGTGCACTATTCCTCAGATCGACAAAACTATATTTTCCCTTAGTACTGGATGCGGTGTTTTTGACAAAAATGTATTACTAATGTCCTAAGGACTAACTTACACCTATTAATCCAGCACCTACTCATATACCTAATAATTTTATTGATGTGCTTCTAATAATGTTTATTGTAACCTAACCACACTTTGAAAATTCCAGTGTATCGCAGTCCTTACTTGTCTATTTTCACACTGCCACCTTCGTGGGGCAGGCTACAATCACTGCTGCTTAACTGGCTGCGCGCTGCCAGTATGGTGTGAGTTCAGTGTTGAATTCCCCTTATACTGATTGGGGCTGCAACATACACTGTGTTAAAATTGAAGCCTCACGCTGCCCGCCGACATGTTTCGCCGTAACCGGCGTCTTCAGGGGTTAGGGCAGAGTGTAAGCGTGTCACCTCCCGACTGGCTTATAAGACCTCTGTATATTCCTCAGATATCCTGGCTGTCTGTATCCCAAGGCCCGTATGCCCTAATGCTGGCTTTTATCCTTGGTAGCAATCTTCCTCAGGTATATATCCCTTGCTTTAGGTTAATAATCCTTCTGCCCTTCAGCTTACTTGTCTGGCTGGTATAATGTCTCTGCTCTGCTCTGGTTAGGGAACTTGGTTTCTCCCAGGAGGCAAACCCTTCTCCTGGGGTGAATCTTCTGAGCTAACTCTGGCTCAAGAACTTCAGGCAGGCTAGACTGCACTTACTAGCCTCCTGGACTACACTACTCCTTTCTGTCTGGGCCTAACTATATAAGGGGTTCCATAGCTCCCTCTAGTGTCTAGGATGATGAACTACACCCTAATAGGCCTGATATACAGATAAACAGGAAAATATGCATAAAACATCATATCAACACAAATGTCAGATTAACCCTTGTGTAGTGCCCACATTTACCTAGTGGGACACTACACACACACAGGGACAGACACACAGTTAGGCCTCACCACACTCCAGCCAGGCTCCTCTCTGTACAGGAACACACAGGGTCACTAGTGGGAGGGAGCAGGGTTACAAGTGAGGGAGAGCAGGGTTACTAGTGGGGTGACAGGAGGAGGGGGAGCAGGGTTACTAGTGGGGTGACAGGAGGAGGGGGGAGCAGGGTTACTAGTGAGGTGACAGGAGGAGGGGGAGCAGGGTTACTAGTGGGGTGACAGGAGGAGGGGGAGCAGGGTTACTAGTGGGGTGACAGGATGAGGGGGGGCAGGGTCACTAGTGGGGTGACAGGAGGAGGAGGGAGCAGGGTCACTAGTGGGGTGACGGGATGAGGGGGAGCAGGGTCACTAGTGGGGTGACAGGAGGAGGGGGAGCAGGGTCACTAGTGGGGTGACAGGAGGAGGGGGGAGAAGGGTCACTAGTGGGGTGACAGGAGGAGGGGGAGCAGGGTGACTAGTAGGGTGACAGGAGGAGGGGGGAGCAGGGTTACTAGTAGGGTGACAGGAGAAGGGGGAGAAGGGTGACTAGTGGGGTGACAGGAGGAGGGGGGAGCAGGGTCACTAGTGGGGGGGAGCAGAGTTACTAGTAGGGTGACAGGAGGAGGGGGAGCAGGGTGACTAGTGGGGGGGAGCAGGGTTACTAGTAGGGTGACAGGAGAAGGGGGAGCAGGGTGACTAGTGGGGTTACAGGAGGAGGGGGGAGCAGGGTCACTAGTGGGGTGACAGGAGGAGGGGGGAGCAGAGTTACTAGTGGGGTCACGGACTGCAGCTGCAGCCCTATTACCAGGATGTCCCGGGTAATCATTCTGTCTCACCTGTTGGGCCAAGACACTGATCTGAGGGCAGAGAAGGTGTGAAGAAGCTTGGCATTGGTCAAACCATGCTATTCTCCATCTTTTGCTGCCATTTTAATGAGATTTTTGTAAAGATAAATTACATTTCAGAATGAAAAAAATATTTCCCTGAGATGTGAAATTCCTCTCTGATGATGACTTGTGCATGGACTGTTTTCTTCTTGGAAAGGTCAATACAGAGTTAGACCTCGTGTACACTGAGATAATGGGGCATTAGACGAGGCTCGTAGTCATCAGTCTTGTTTACATGCTGATGACATTGTGCGCTGATTATGAACGGAAGGCAATACCGTACTCCGCAGTGGTGCACAGTATAACTTATAGTCACGTGAGCAGTGGCTGCTGGGAACTGATGAACTAAGCCGCGGTCATGAGGGCACAGAAAACACACACTCACTTACCCCAATACCCTGTCAAATAAAATTACTGTCAAATGCCCACAAAAAACAGCCATCCAAGTAAACCATACTATGCTGAAATAATACTCCCATACAGTGTTCACATAATACCACGAATGCAGCCCCCATACTACCATAACGTCCCAAATATTATGCAGTCTCCAAAGTATACTCACTAGAAGAGCCAACATAATATTGTATTTCAATTTGTAAATAATACCGCCATGCAATGCTAAATAATACTCCCACACTGTGTTCACATAATACCACTAATGCGGTCCCCATACTACCATAGCGTTCCAAATATTATGCAGTCTCCAAAGTATAAACACTAGAAGAGTCAACATAATACTGCATTTCAATACCTGAAGAATGCTGCCATGCGGTGCTTAATAATACTAAATTGTTTCATGGTTAATTTTGGTCAAATTGCACTGACTATTGGAACTGGCAGGGGAGTATTTTTCCACTCTCAGGTTGCTTCTAGACGGTCTTAAGAAATGGGCGTCCCAAGCATCTGCTCAATTTGTCACCCTCTAAATCCATCCTTGCCGTCCTGTAATTCACTCATTATTAAAACAGACAATTTTTGCAATGGTAACGCGGCAGAAATGGGGTATTCGCACATCAGTGGATTTTTTCCTCCGTGAATCCGCCATGGCGATGGCGAATGCACAGCGTAACATTTTAATATTGAAAATGGGGTAAATCTGCAGTGAAAATCCCCATCAGAAACTACCGGTAACATACTGTGCAAATCTGCATGTAAAATCCAGCTCAAGGGGACCTACCTTTGGTGTAATGAAGTAATCTAACAGAGGTGGTGTGAATAGTATTTCTAGCACTATGTACTTTGGAACATAGAGCCACAGAGTGCACAGATTGGTCCTGAAACTGGCCAGAGTGCACCGCACTTTGACAAGGTAAAGCCATACTTTTCTGACAGAAATTAAGATTTTCTATTACTGTCTTAACCCTTACAGGTCGCAGCGAATTTTGTCAGCGACATTTTCATTTTTCTTCCCCATCTTCCAAGAGACATAACTTTTTAATGTTTCCATCGACACAGCCATATAAGAGTGTCATGGTAAATGTATATGCTCTGTAAACAAGGAATCTAACCATGTTTTCTGCAATGCTCCAAATCTTAAAGGCTATGTACACCTTCGTAAGGCAAAAAAAAATAATGTATGATTGCATTTTACTCATTTTGGGCTGAAAATCATTTTTTAAATTGGTCTTTATTAAAAATTACAAGCCGATATGTCACAAAGGGTTAACTATTTGTCTAGCTGTTTTAATTGTACTTTTTACTTTCACTTTGCGCCTCTAATAACCTCTGGGATCTGCACCTAGGCCGAGAATGGAGCAGGGAGAGCTGTGGCTGGAGAATCCCAAGCGCTCTCCCCATACAAGTGAATGGGAGCGTACTACTCTCCCATTCATTTCTATGGGGCTGACGGAAATAGCTGAGCCAGCGCTATTTTTAGCGCCCCCATAGAAATAAATGGAGGGTGGCTGCGATGGGCGATATGCCCCCATTGTCTGTGATGAGAAAACCCCTTTAAAGGGGTATTCTCAACACACTATTTTATACTTACCTGCTCCTGGTGCGCTGTCCACTTCCTGTTTTCGGCACTCGGCAGGGGGTAGGCTCCATCTTGATTGAAGTCTTATCCCGGCCACGCCGCGCGCTGGACTGAACGCGCACGCCGAGGCCGCGCTTGCGCCCTGGTGATATCTTCCTGGCAAGTATACTATACTTGGAGTGCGCTTTCGGGACTTCGCGCTGCCGGCCGGGAGAAAAGAAGAAGTCGTCTGCCCAAACGCGGCCACCGCGATTCCGGAGAAGAGCGGTGGCCATAACCAGGGGAGACGGAAGACAACAGTCAGGTAAGTATATGTTTATTTTCTTCTAAGGGGTGGGAATTAGTTAATTAAATACATTTAGATAAATGATCACTGTTAAATCATTAACAGATTTAACAGTGATCATTAAGATGGGAATACCCCTTTAAGCCACATTCTTATTAGTAATATAAGAACTGAGCTATAATGAGTGTTTATAAGGTCAGAGATCAGGAGCCGTTAGCTTAGCTGGCTGACGGAGCAGAGAGACAATTCAGATACCTTTATTAGAGAATCTCAGCGCTATACAGAGTAAGGGCTCCATATTTGTAATAAAAAAAAACTATTTAAAAAAAGATTTTTAGCTTAAAATAAGTACAATGCAATAATTAGAAAAAATTGCCCCCAAAGGTGTACTTAGCCCTTAAAATTAGGGGTAAAAGAAAAAGAAGACAAAACTCCTTTTATTAAGCAAAAACCTGGGTGTTACCCTTACAGCCTAAAAATACAAATGAGTCAATAGGATCCTGCCACACAGATTGAGAAACTATAAAAAAAAAATAATATTGGTGAGAATAGGAAAAATTTCTCCATTGTTTTTTATACGACCTAATTGTGCAGTAAAAATAACATGATACTTGTGTTCTGTGGGTCAGTATGATTACGCCAATGCCCAATTTTTATCGTTTTTGTTATGTTTTAGCACATTTCTCACCTTATATTCACACCCATAACTTTTTATTTTTCTGTCCTTGGAGCTGCATGATGGCTTTTTTTTTTTTTGCAGGATGAGCTGTTTTTTTCATTAACGACACTCCGGGGTGCATGCAGTTTTTTTTTACTATTTCTCATTCCAATTTTTTGAGAGGTGAAGTGAACAAAAAAGGGCAGTTCTGACATGGGATTTATTTTTTTACGGCCCTAACCATATGAAATAAATAACAAGATATTTTAAAGCTTTTCGGATGTGGCAGTATGAATTATACAAATTAGTTTATTTGTTCATTTTTAATATACAAACCGGATTCCCAAAAAGTTGGGACACTAAACAAATTGTGAATAAAAACTGAATGCAATGATGTGGAGATGGCAAATGTCAATATTTTATTTGTAATAGAACGTAGATGACAGATCAAACGTTTAATCCGAGTAAATGTATCATTTTAAAGGAAAAATACGTTGATTCAAATTTTCACGGTGTCAACAAATCCCCAAAAAGTTGGGACAAGTAGCAATAAGAGGCTGGAAAAAGTAAATTTGAGCATAACGAAGAGCTGGAACACCAATTAACACTAATTAGGTCAATTGGCAACATGATTGGGTATAAAAAGAGCTTCTCAGAGTGGCAGTGTCTCTCAGAAGCCAAGATGGGTAGAGGATCACCAATTCCCACAATGTTGCGCAGAAAGATAGTGGAGCAATATCAGAAAGGTGTTACCCAGCGAAAAATTGCAAAGACTTTGCATCTATCATCATCAACTGTGTATAATATCATCCGAAGATTCAGAGAATCTGGAACAATCTCTGTGCGTATGGGTCAAGGTCGTAAAACCATACTGGATGCCCATGATCTCCGGGCCCTTAAACGACACTGCACCACAAACAGGAATGCTACTGTGAAGGAAATCACAGAATGGGCTCAGGAATACTTCCAGAAACCATGGTCAGTGAGCACAATCCACCGTGCCATCCGCCGTTGCCAGCTGAAACTCTACAGTGCAAAGAAGAAGCCATTTCTAAGCAAGATCCACAAGCTCAGGCGTTTTCACTGGGCCAGGGATCATTTAAAATGGAGTGTGGCAAAATGGAAGACTGTTCTGTGGTCAGACGAGTCACGATTCAAAGTTCTTTTTGGAAATCTGGGACGCCATGTCATCCGGACCAAAGAGGACAAGGACAACCCAAGTTGTTATCAACGCTCAGTTCAGAAGCCTGCATCTCTGATGGTATGGGGTTGCATGAGTGCGTGTGGCATGGGCAGCTTGCATGTCTGGAAAGGCACCATCAATGCAGAAAAATATATTCAGGTTCTAGAACAACATCTGCTCCCATCCAGACGTCATCTCTTTCAGGGAAGACCCTGCATTTTTCAACAAGATAATGCCAGACCACATTCTGCATCAATCACAACATCATGGCTGCGTAGGAGAAGGTTCCGGGTACTGAAATGGCCAGTCTGCAGTCCAGATCCTTCACCTATAGAGAACATTTGGCGCATCATAAAGAGGAAGGTGCAACAAAGAAGGCCCAAGACGATTGAACAGTTAGAGGCCTGTATTAGACAAGAATGGGAGAGCATTCCTATTTCTAAACTTGAGAAACTGGTCTCCTCGGTCCCCAGACGTCTGTTGAGTGTTGTAAGAAGAAGGGGAGATGCCGCACAGTGGTGAAAATGGCCTTGTCCCAACTTTTTGGGGATTTGTTGACACCATGAAATTCTGATTCAACATATTTTTCCCTTAAAATGGTACATTTTCTCAGTTTAAACTTTTGTTCCGTGATTTATGTTCTATTCTGAATAAAATATTAGAAGTTGGCACCTCCACATCATTGCATTCAGTTTTTATTCACGATTTGTATAGTGTCCCAACTTTTTTGGAATCCGGTTTGTATTTATTTATTTTTTTACATTATTAAAAACTTTATTAACTCCATGACAACCAAGCACCGTACATGTACAACCCTTGGTGCTGAGCTTTAATCCAGACCACCGTACACATATGGGAGCAGGATTAAAGCTCCTGCAATTTAGCAGTGTCAGTGTCCTCCCAGGTCTTTTAATGACATCTTGGGGGACATATTATGTGCCAGAAATAAATAAAAAATAATAAGTAAAAAAAAAATAATAAAATACAAATAAAATTTAAAAATTTAAAAAATGCACGCACCAACCCAAACCGTCGCCCCATTCACATGAAACTATACATATCATATCATATCATATCACAAAATTAAATAGGAAACCCATCTTTGTTCCAGTTTGCACGCTGCAATATGGCAACGGGCCGCACACGCCAGTGTGAAAGAGGCCAAACAAGCCTCCCACTACGCACAGTTGAGTTGCCTGTTTGGGTGGCCTTGGTTGAGATCTTCTGCACTCGTCATCAGGTTGGTCTTGTTGATACCAAAGAGTATGTTAGCGAGGTTGACCCAGCTCCGTCTTGAACCTCTGCCTTTGGTCTTTCCTGTAGGAAATGAGGGCAAATATCTGCATCATCAACACAATTAGTGTTGAGCAAAACGAAGTCCACGAAGTGGACTTTGATCAAACTTTCCCTGAATGGTGGTAAAAAAAAAATCATACTTAACTCCTCCATTCGAGTGCAAAGGGCTGGCCGCCATCATCTTGACTGAAAATCTTGCACAAAATCACATGCGCGGTGACATATGATGGGGAGCACGAGATTTCATGCTAGATCTTCAATCAAGATGGCGACGGCCAGCCCTTCTCGCTCATAGAGGTGGTAAGTATGATTTAATTCATTTGCTTTACACTGTATTATTACTCTTAGGTGCCGCGATCAGCTACGAACGCCATTACTTACAAAGAAATGCGCTTCGTGACAAAGTAATTCATCACAAAGCAATTTCTTTTTGTAAAATTCGGCCAAGCAGCCAAATCTAATTTTTCAGCACTTCGCTCATCTCTAGTCAGAATGGCATCATGTTTCGTAACTAGTGATCATACGGATTTTCAGGCGTTCTTCACGTATCAGCGGAGATCTTATTTCTCAGCTAGTTATAGGGCAGAGGTTTAGAGATTACGTGAAATATCACATCCACTGCTTCAGAGCAGATGGCTCACAGTTATAATTGCTATGCTCCAGTCTTCTTGAAAAAAAAAAAAAAAAAAGAACCAACAAAGAAAATGTATTTAAAACAACAAAAAAAGCAAAAAAAACAAAACAAAACAGAAATGATCAAACAATCTCCAATCCATCCCATCATCTCTCTTATTTTTTTCCTACAGAGTATTCCCACTAAGAGAAAAATACCCATTAAGACGTCTTCTGTTACATTGTAACAATTATATTTTGTTGACGGGCTTATAGGTCATTGTTAATTTTTTAAACTGAATTCTTTGGACAGTGGGGAGCAGCAGAGAAGAATGGTGTATGGATTGGAGAGGAGGAAGAATGCTAGATGAGAGGCCACAGAGAAGGATGTTGTAGCGTTTACTAGCATTTTAGTTGACTGAAAGGTGAGGAAGGAGCGGATACAATAAATGTTGGAGGTGGTAAGGGTTTGGACGTGTGGCTCGAAGGATGAAGCAGAATCAGTTGATATCCCCAGGCAGTGGACTTGTGAGAATGTAAGAAGCAGGGGTGGACTGGGAACTTAAAGTGACCCTGGAAAAAATACTGGTCCATTTGGTAGTCGGGTCCAAATTGATGGAAGGCAGGGCCAACACAAGTAGGCAGGACCTTCAATACCATATTGCAGCCCATTATACAACCTCCACAGAGCCAGATACCACAGTGCATCACAAAATTCTGCCCCCATCAACACATCCCCAAAAACTTGCCGTGAGGAGGGCTCAGGCGGCCACTTGGGCATCAGCCCACCGGGAAATTTCCCTGTAAGGTCTATGACCAATCCGCGCCTGGTAGGAATCAAGGAGCTGTTAACAAGATTGATAGATCTGGGGGGTGGGATAACTGAGATGGGGGAAAGAAAATTAATCCTGTTTTTTCTATGTTGAGTTTCAAAAAGCAGGAGTAGAAGAATGAAGATATAGTTGATAAACAAACTGGGATTCTGGATAGAAGGGAAGTGACATCTGGGCCAGAGAAGTAAATCTGATCAGCCTACAAGTGGTACTGAAAGGTGAGAGACTCTTTGAGTTGTCCTAGGCCAAGATATAAATGGAGAAGAGCAAGGGTCTAGGACAGAGTCTTGAGGAACATCGAGAGGGCATGATGAGGAGGTGGTGGGCAGTGATATAATTAGAACTGACTGGGACAGTATAATTTGTACGGGCTCCCCACCTAAGTAACCCCCTCCTCCCGTGCAACCCCCACTAATGCAGCTAGTCAAGCTAGCTTTCTCAGACCAGCCCCGGCAGCCCTTCTGTCCATTTCCTACACATATATACTGTATGTTATGTCACTGTATATAATGTCCTTGTATATAATACTGTTAAGTCAGCCCTGACAGTAAAATCTTTTAGTTCTCCTCCTGGGGGCGGGGGGCTCTTTCCAAGTTCAGGCCCCAAAACAGCTTCTTCCCCTCTAGCTATGCCCCTGGTGGTGGGTGAACGGGAGGCACTGAATGTTCAGTTGTTGAGGGATGAATTGATCCAGGAAAGGTCTGAGTCTCTAATTACAATCCATGAAAGAGTTTTTAATTGGAAGGAGTGGTCGACTACACTAAAAAATAAATGTCCATCTAATGCACAGACATCTCAGGCTCTCCAGAGAGAGATGTTCTTCTCTCTGGAGGTCCCATGAGAAAATGAGGATGGTTATGGCGGCAGCTAAGGCCTGTAGGCCACCACTCTCCTCACCTACTCCACCTTCCTGGTGTCCAGCAGCTCTCCTCCTTGCAGGCTGAGCCATGCTTTGGCTTTGACTGTAAGGAGTGCTCACACTTCCCTTGGCTCTTAAAGGTCCAGCACACAATCTTTCCCAGCCAATGGCTGGCCACCATGGAGTACTTGAGACAACTTCTCCTGTGGGGGGGGGGGAGAGGGGTGCCTGAACAATAGGTTCTTGTTCACTACTGTCCTGCAAAGGTGTGCTTTTCTGCCCATGTACTGACTTCTGCCTGTTTTATAGCTTTCACCCTTTGCTGACCGCTGCCTGATTTCCGTACTGACCCTGAGCTGTCCGACCTGATCTCAGACTGGTTATCGGATAGAACATACTCGGCCTGTCCTTAACTACAGTTTTGCCTTATCCCTCAGTGCTCTGAACCACTGTCTCTTGACCCCAGTGGGTCAGTAGTCACTTGAAAAGAGACTACTCCAAGAGATAGCAGCTTGGGACTTTCCTTGCAGCAGAGTTCATTGGATTAAGGGGAAAGACCTGGGAGGCCACAAAGATAACTTTAGGAGAAGCCTGAAGCATGCAGCTCTTTACCTTGGAGGACTACAATCTTCATAAATCAATGAATGCAGAGGCATATCACTGATTTGAAGAACTTTCCTCTCCTCTGTCATTTATCATGAAGGCATTTAAAATAAAGAAAAAGGGCATTTATTAGGCTTTGAAGGTCCTTGCGATCAGCAGATATGAAGATCCTCAATCTCAGATGGGTTTATCCACACAGTAAAGCATATTTAGCGAAAGTTATATAAAATGTAGACATTCTTTTTCATGTCACATTACCTATGGATTTTTCAGTCTAAAGTCTAATCTTATGTATCTTCAAATGTAGAGATTCTTTTTCATTATCTTCTCCACTCAGACCAGACCACCATGATGACTTCTTTCAGCCACCTCTCATCTCTGCAGTTTGTTACAAGGAAATTTTAGATTCCTCACTTTTTCATAATCCTCCCCATCTTCTCAACACAAACTCCACATCCTGGTATCCTCACTGTGCCATCCTGATGCTAGCCCAAACTCCTAATCTTGGTGTAAACACTGCGCCCTCTGTGCTCTCCAATGACCTCTAAAATACTGCAGAAAAAGAACTGCCTTTCAGAATATTATTGCCCTTGAGAGAATACAGTACTACTAGGCTGGATTCGTTTTGGGCACAGACATAAGTAAAAAGCGCATATGGATGCGGCATGTGGAATTAACCCTCTTTCTCCCACAGAAAATTCACTGAAACTGTTAATGAGTACAGTATCTACTACTAGATGTACATGTATTATCACATTTTCTGAAAGTTTCCAGTAAAGTACTGTCCACTTCACTAATGCCGGCCCGGATCCCTGCCTCACACCCCATAATCTTCCAACACCAAAGGCAACCTAACTACCATCAGGCAGGATACCCAAATTCAGGGTGTGCGCCGAACAAAACAAGTGGTGTGCTCCTCCCTTCATTGTGCACATGGCCCTAGGGGAATGCCAGCATCCAGACTACTACTCTCATGCTTCCCATGCTTGGCCTGATGTGGCACACACCTCCTTGTAAAGGGTTCAGCTAGTGGTCAGCTCCATGTGCATGAGAAGCTGGAGCAGTGAAAATCTCTTGGATATTGAAGATGGAGAGTGGAGGCAAATAAGGAGACAAGCGGTGGGTCCTAATATGAGAGGAGTGTGGTCCGTCCAGGAGGGGTGGTGTGGCTATAGTATAGGTGAGGCTTTTCCTGTTGGCCCCAATTGAGATAGAGTGACTGACACAGAAACCTCCCCCATGCTGCAGTGTGAGACCAGTTGGGTGAGGCCTAAGAGAATATGCCTATTGTGATGTCCACAGAGACTTGTGCAGTGTATAATCATAAACTTATCTGTAGTAGGTAGTAATTTAATTCAATATAAAATGCTAATAAAATGACATAAACTTAACATTTTTAAAAACATACATTAACATAAAAAAGCCTTTAATATAAAGATAATAGTAGTCTGGCCAGACTTAAAGGGATTCTGTCACCTCCCCTAAGGCAAAAAACGATTTAAAAGCAGCCATGCAGCACAGCTTACCTGGATTAGGCTGTGCTGTTCTATCTTGAAATCCGTCCAGCAGTTACTTCAAAAAACGAGTTTGATCAAAAAGGAAATGCGTCCTGAAAGTGCCCAGAGGGGCGTTTTTTTCTTCTGAGAGAGCCCAGTACCGCCCCTCTTTCAGTGCCCAGCCCGCCTTCCTTGTACTTTCTAACCGCCGCCCCCAGCCTGCCACAGCCTCCCCTCCCTCTCCTCCCCCTCCCGCACGCCGAACGAAGTCTCGCACAGGCGCAGTACCCACTGAGGGCTGCGCCTGTGCGATCATCAGGAGACTGAGGGCGGCAGCTTCATCTTCGTCACTGGGCATGCGCCGAGCCCAGTGACGTCCGATATTAGCTCTTTCCCTCAGTCAGTCTTGTAGGAAGCGCAGAGGATTGCCGATCGCTGCTGCACCCTGCGCTTTCTCCAGTCTGCCTGCCACAGTGAAGACGGCCAGCGATTTCTTTCCCCACCCTCCCTTCAGGAAAGAAATAAGTATTTGTTGGGGCGAATTAGGTCTTATTATATTAAGTAAAGGCAGGCAGACTGGAGAAAGCGCAGGGTGCATCAGCCGATCGGCAATCCTCTGCGCTTCCTACCAGGCTGACTGAGGGAAAGAGCTAACATCGGACGTCACTGGGCTCGGCGCATGCCCAGTGACGAAGATGAAGCTGCCGCCCTCAGTCTCCTGATGATCGCACAGGCGCAGCCCTCAGTGGTTACTGCGCCTGTGCGAGACTTCGTTCGGCGTGAGGGAGGGGGAGGAGAGGCAGGAGAGGCTGTGGCAGGCTGGGGGCGGCGGTTAGAAAGTACTAGGAAGGCGGGCTGGGCACTGAAAGAGGGGCGGTACTGGGCTCTCTCAGAAGAAAAAAACGCCCCTCTGGGCACCTTCAGGACGCATTTCCTTATTGATCAAACTCGTTTTTTGAAGTAACTGCTGGACGGATTTCAAGATAGAACAGCACAGCCTAATCCAGGTAAGCTGTGCTGCATGGCTGCTTTTAAATCGTTTTTTGCCTTAGGGGAGGTGACAGAATCCCTTTAAAAGGACTTTTGATCCACCCAAAAACAGAAAGGCATATGACAAATAGAACTGATCTAAAACCGAAAATACTTCATATAGTTCGTCCATCCGACTATTGTAAAATCGCAACCCTGAATATATACCACGTGGTGAGTCAGTTTATCTATTATGTTTCCACAATGCTTGCAACAGGGAATTGTCCATAGTTGAATACCTTGGAACTTTTTTTTTTTTTTTATATTAATATTTTTATTTTATCTTTTTCCACATATTAAAACACAAACAAGCATAAACAGGATAAACAATAATGGAGCAAAAATATGCTCACACATTTAGTACAAAGTTCTCATTTAATATACAAAACATATATAACCCCTCCCTACCCCTACCCCCCATCCCCCCCACCCATGGTTGTCTTGGTAGTATCTATAGAAAGATTGATTTCATGATCCCAAATCGGGGATTTGGGTCTTCCATTTTTAATCTCTTCCTACCTTTCCTACAGTTAGGTTTCCTATTTCATTTTCTTGCAGACATATTCATATCTCTGCACCCTCTCACATAACTTCTTCCACTCTTCAATATTTGGTGGTCTATCCGCCCCCCACTCTCTAGCCACCACAACCCGCGCCAACATTAAACCCTTTTCCCATTTACTTTTACTTTTTCTATCCAGGCCAATTTCTTTAATGTACCCCAGCACTGCTATCGAGATCTCCAGTGGCACATTACACCCAGTTACTCCAGTAAGCTCCTGGAATATCTGGGTCCAATAAACCTGCATACAAGGACAGTGCCAGATCATATGGATAAAATCTGCATTGTACATTCTACACTTCCAACATCTGGAATCATTTGTTTTATACATCCTGCTCGCCACCCAGGGAGTTATATAAGTTCGATGAAGAATGAAAAACTGTATCAACCGGAAATTACTCGATATAGTGCACCTCTTTATACTTTTATAAATGAATCCCCAATCTAAAGTATTAGACTCTACTTCCTGTGCCCATTTGCTCTCACTTTTAAATTTGATCACCCCCCCTAACCCCTTCTTAATTTTTTTATATATCTGTGAAATTGATATTTTAGTCCCATTACGATAATAACAGAATTCTACGAATTCTGAGTATTTTGTGATTAAATATTCTTTATTTTTAGTTGACTCAAATGCATGCTTTAATCGATAATATCTAAATCGTGTGAGGGTGTCTAACTCTATATTAAGCCCCATTTCTTCTAGTGTCTTCATCTTTCCTACCACCTCGATCTGTGAAATAAACTTTATACCATTTCTTTCCCAAAATACGTAATCATCTAGCCTCTGAAACTCACCTAAATGTATATTTCCCCATATAGGGGTGATCCTTGATGAGTGATTTATACCCAATAATTTCTTAACTTTAACCCATATTAAATGTATCATATTGCTAATTGGGCACCTCCTACCCTTTATTTTTATAATCCCTGTTTCTAAAACACTAATCATATTATAATGTGTACCTTCGCTCTCATCCAGCAAAAAACGACGTAATCTGTCGTCTTCCGTCATTAGCCATTGCAGCTGGGATGCATAGTAATAGCCACGAAAACAGGGAACGGACAAACCACCATCTTCTTCATCTAACCACAAATATTTTTGTTTCAACCTTACCCTTTTTCTCCCCCATATGAGATCATTTATCAATCCCTCCAAAGCATTAAAAAAATGATCATCTATCCATACAGGGCAAGAGGAGAGAACATATAGAATCTGCGGTAGCAGAACCATCTTCACAATAGCAATTCGATCAACCTGACGAATCAATAACCTTTGCCAGGTGCTTATTTTGTTTTTAATCTTTTTAATCATAGGGGTAATATTAAATTCTATATACTCCTGAATCCTGGAACTGATTTTTATTCCGAGATAATCAAATGTTTCTGTGGGTTTCAGAATTTTAACGTTTATATCCTTTTGCGTTATTTCGTGTCCGATTGGGAGCAACACGGACTTTGTCCAATTGACCCTAAAGCCTGAGATCTGTCCAAACTGTTCTACTATCCCCATCAGATATGGGACCATGGATACATCTCCTTCTAAAAAAAACAAGATGTCATCCGCGTATAAGCATATTTTGTCTGATGCACCCCTTCCCCCAAACCCCCTGATCTTATCATCTGCTCTCACCTTGCACGCCAATGGTTCAACAAATATGGCAAACAGCAGTGGGGAAAGTGGGCACCCCTGTCTAGTTCCCCTCTGTAATGTTACCGAATCGGATATCTGACCGTTGATTTTCACCCTCACTTTCGAGTGACGATACAGCACCTGTACCCATCTAATAAATTTTTCCCCTAGGTTCAGCTCGTGCATTATCTTCCAGAGATAGGCCCACTCCACCCTGTCAAACGCTTTTTCCGCGTCCAAGGACAGGATGGAGTGGGCACCCTCCCCGCTCATCTGAATATTCAACAGGGTCCGACGAATATTTGTTTGAGCCTGACGTTTTGGCACAAACCCTGATTGATCTGTGTGTATTATTTTTTCTATAACTCTCTTCAGCCGATTTGCCAATAATTTAGCACATATTTTAAAATCGGTGTTGAGAAGAGAGATGGGGCGGTACGACTCCACCTTACTCTCGTCCTTCCCCTTCTTCCCTATCAAGGTTATTACAGCCTCCGATAGAGAGGCCGGAAGTTCGCCCCTGTCCATTGACTCATTGAGAACCTGCAAAAAGACTGGGAAAATAACCTTTCCATATCTTCTATATATCTCAAATGGGAGGCCATCCAGCCCGGGACTAGAATTACCCTGTATAGATTTCAAAGTTTCCCATAGTTCCTCCAATTTAATAGGGCCGTTCAGCAGTTCACTTTCCTCCCCGGAGAGTTTAGGGAGCGATACACCCTCCAGAAACAGTTCTATATCTCCAGACCCCCCCACTCCCTCCGAGGAGTAGAGGTCCTTATAATAATTCACAAATTCCTTCTCCATTTCTCCCGGGTTGGATGTCATCCCCCCATCTCTCCTCTCAACACTCTTGACTCTGCAGCCCCCCTTTTGGTTCTGTATAAGTGAGGACAGCAGTCTCCCAGGTTTCCCCGACTCTCTAAAATATCGTGCCCCCTCAAAAAACACTTTCTGTTGCATCTTGTCCACCAGGTAGTCTTTTAATGAAGTTTTAGCCTCTTCTAACTTTGGAACTTTAACCACACAATAGTGGGCTCAGTGCCGAATAGGCAAGGACGTTTAAAAAATCTTTAGAAAAATCGTCAGTCACACCAACAAATCGCTAAAACATTCCTCTGAATGGTATGTTATACTTACAAACAGGCTTTTGCATGGGCGAGATTCGGTGCATGTTTCGCGGCATCCCACGTGGCGTACTGCGCCAGGCCCCCCGCTCCTGTTTACTCACGTGAGTGCCGATGTAATTTGTCAGAGGCGGAAGTTGAAAATGTTGGTTCGTAATGTGATATCTCAAACAAATATTTTCTGTTAGTCCATATAATCGTTTCCAGCATCTATCGTATGTGGATAGTTTTGTAATTGGCGCCAATACTTGTGCCTGTAGCTTCAAGACACAGATTATCACGGACTTTAAAGTTTTCTTTAGGAAAGTCTTATCGGTTGCGATTTTCTTTATTTATAAATGGAGGATCCTGACCAAACGCGTTTCGGGACATTAAGTGGTCCCTTCCTCAGTGGTTAACTGTCCCCAATATTTCCTCCCTTATATATAGATCACGGTATCATTTAAAATGTGGGGTGGATCGCAAATCTCCTATATATAGGATATATTTAATTAAAACATATTTGCAAACATGCTCCTGTTAAATTTTCCATCAGACATAAAACAGTTAGAAAGACATTCCAAAAAAAACGCAAAAAACCCTACCTTGCGGTATTGGTGCATTTTTGTTGCGATTTTTGAATAAATTCTATAAAATGGTTTCTAACTTGTAAAAGCATGTTTAGAATGTAAAAATTCAATAAAAAAAAACCTTATATAAATCTTGTAATCGTAACCAAGAGACAAAAAATGAGAGAAATCCTAAATATATATAACTTATTTCATTTATATATTAAAAACTTTTATGTAAGATGTTTTTATAACAAAAAATAATAAACAATATAAAAAGTTTCTTAATTCAAAACCTCCAAAAAACCTTTCTTAAACTTTTAAAAAACCTCCTAAAAATCTCTTAAATCTTTTTTTGATAATCATTTCTTCTTTTCAGCATTGGATAGCGGTTGAGGAGTGTGATAGAGAATGGGTGGACGCCAATTGCAGAGGATGGACCGGCCATCTGTACACATAGCACGGTCCAGCATCAGCGAATGGCAACCACCCAGCATCTACAGGAAGCCAAAGAGCTCAAATTCCGCATTCAACACCACAGGTAAGAGTGTGTTGAATTCGAAAAAAAATTGTGTTTCTGCTCTTGACATCTTACTCAAATGGTCTCCTCCCCTCCAATCTTTCTGTACTCTTTCTATAGCAGCAAATTTGAGTTTTGATGGGTCCTGATCGTGTATAAGTTTAAAATGATTAGATAAGGAATGATTTTGGAATCCTTTACTAATATTGGAAGTTTGTTCGGCAAGTTTTTTCAATGGCCTCTTAGTTCTGCCAATGTATTGCCGTTTACAGGGACATTCTATAATATAAATGACATCACTTGAATTGCAAGATAAAAAGTCTGTAATTATGTGTTTATGTCCATTAGAGGTTGATACAATTTCAACATTTTTTTTTAGGAAAGGACGTAGATTTGCAATTATTGCAATGACCACACCTAAAAAATCCTTTAATGTTCACCCACTTTTGTATACTTTGTGATTTTTCTTTAAAAGGTTTGATAGATGGGGCTACCTTTTATACATAAATTGGGTGCTCTCGTAAAAGTAATCAGCGGACTTTCCGACATAGTGGCACCAATTATTTTATCTTTTTGTACCAAATACCAATGTTTTTTCATAATATTTTGTACTTTTTTGTATTTCTCATTGTATTGTAATATTGTCCTTAAATTTTTGTCTGTACTATTCTTCTGCATTATGCTGGTTTCTTCAAAGAAAGACCTCCTATCGATATTCCGGACTTTATCTAATGCTTTAGCCAGGATATTTGGAGGGTACTCTTTTTCTAAAAATTGTCCTTTCATCTTCTCTGCTTCTAATTCGAATTGTTGGTCTATTGTACAGTTTCTTTTAATCCTTCGAAACTGCCCCTGAGGGATATTCAGGAGCCATTTAGGAAGATGACAACTGCTATATAAAATATAGCTGTTGCGTGCTGTTGGTTTAGTAAAGGTACTACATTTTAATCAACCTTCCTCAACCTCTATCTGTAAATCAAAAAATTCAAGTTTAGTATGACTAATTGTAGAAGTAAATTGTAAATTAAAATTGTTGTTATTAATCTCCTTTAAGAACTGATTAAGGTTCTTTTCTCCTGTTTGCCAAATAAAAAATACGTCATCTATATATCTCTGCCATAGCACCAGGTCCGACCCCAGCTTGGGAGAAATGGTGGACTCCTCCCAATCCGCCATAAAAAGATTGGCATAACTGGGGGCGAACCTGGTGCCCATGGCAGTGCCCTGTGTTTGTAAATAAAATTGACCATTAAAATCAAAATAATTATGAGTCAAAATAAAATCAATCCCTACAATAATATAATCAATTTGTTCAATTGGAAGAATGCTATCTTTTAATAGTTGTGAACTCACTGCTTCTTTTCCTTGTTCATGGTTGATTACCGTATACAAAGATTGCACATCCAAGGTGCCCATTATTCAGTTTGATTTAAACTCTAAATTTTCAACATTTTTTATAGTTTGCGTCGTGTCTTTAGTATACGATAATGTTTTCTTAACTCTAGGTTGAAGTAATACATCAATATACTGAGATAAATTTGTAGTGAGTGAACCAATGCCGGATACTATTGGACGTCCAGGTGAATTGTCCTTATACTTATAATCCTTAGGTATGCAATAAAACACAGGCATACCTATGTTGAATATTTAAAATAAAATTGTGCTCATCTTCTGTTAAAATCCCTTTATCTAGACCCTATTACATAATGTTGTTAATTTTTTTTTTTTATTGTTCAGTTGAATCCTTAGTTAAAAGTTTGTACGTTTTTCCATCTGATAATTGACGTAAACATTCTGCATCATATTTGTCTCTGTCTTGATCACTATGGAGCCGCCTTTATCAGCGGGACTGATAATCATTCTATTTTCTTCTTGTAACTCTTTTATCGCTCTAACATCAAAGTTTGTTAAATTATTTCTTTTAAACCTCGGTCTGTCTTAATTTTCTCAAATCGTTTTCAACACATTGTTTAAAAGCTGCCAATTCTGGACCCATCTCATTTCTAGGGTATTTTTTTTACCTCTTTTTTAAAGTGGTATGTGTGTATTTATCCTTCAATGGTGCTCCTATACTTACTGTATTTTTAATATGATATTTTTTGAGACATAATCGTCTAATACATTTCTCAACCCCTATAAATGTTTCAAATATCCCTAACTTGTTTGTGGGAGCAAACTTTAGACCTTTATTTAATAATTTCCTCTGTGTTTCTGTAAGATTAGTGGAACTTAAATTTATAATATCTATATTTATACTATTTATCTGTGATAATTTCTTCCCCTTTCTTCCCCCTCTTCATGTCTTCTTCTTCTTTCCCCATTCTTTCTTATAGGTGATCGATATCTCTGTGCATTGTGATTCTCCTGATATGTGTCTTTTTTTTTGTTTCTTTGTTGGTACTGTTCTCTGTGCTCCTGCTGTGAAAAGTGATGTTTGTTCCTTAAATTGTATTGATGATTCGGGGGTGAATTGGTGTCGTATGTGTGAATCCTCAATTGAGGAGTTTTCTCTTGTGTACGTGGTCTGTGATGTGGGGGGTTCTGTCTAAAAAATGCTCTCTTTCTTCGAATATCTTGAATCTATTTTGAACTGGGATTTGAAAAACAGAACTCTTCTGTGCAGATGTCTCGTTTTTATCCTCATTATTATACTGCATATTCCTATTTGTTTTTGACCAATCTATTTTGTTTGGTTGAATTTGTTGATTTTTATTATACCTTAATTTATTCATTTTTTTTATCCATTATACCGTGTTCTACTTTATCCAAATTTTTACATAGTCTTCCCTGCCATATATCATATTCCTCAGTCTATGGGCAGTTTTTCAACAGCTCCTTTTATCTCATTGATTTTAATAGATACTTCTTCCAATATTTGTGTTCTCCTTTTTATAATTAATTTAACTAGAGCTATAGATTGTTGATGTAAAAGCAGGTCCCATTTACTATTAAATGTTGGTTCCCATAGGTCCTGTGCTGGGGATTTCATCAAGGTGATTTTTGTCAAGTGCAATATATTGTTCTAACGTTTTGATTTCCCACCTTTTGTTTAAGTTGTTTAATTAATAGTATTTCTAATTCTTTAAACGTGTCTCTTGTAGATACTTCACCACTCAATTGGATTCCATTAACACTATTAAACATAAACAATTCTACTGTTAGCCGTTTGTTTTCCCCGTGACTCCAGATATCCATGGTTTCAGAATCGCAGTGTGCTGACCTTATGTGTGACAACTGGAAAATGTGTAAAAAGGGGTATAATGGTAGCACTACCGTGTCTGATTCTAAAGAAGAGTCCTCACAGCAAACAGATTTACCCAATCTATAGTATACGCAAGACATTTTTAAAAGAGGCTGGGCACTCACACTTATCTGGAGTAGGTGGTAATTTAATTCAATATAAAATGCAAATAAAATGACAAACTTTAAATTTTAAAAAACATACATTAACATAAAAAAGCCTTTAATATATAAATAATAGTAGTCTGGCCAGACTTAAAAGGACTTTTGATCCACCCAAAAACAGAAAGGCAATTGTATGACCAAACCAGTCCACCATATTACAAATAGAACTGATCTAAAACCGAAATACTTCTTATAGTCGTCCATCTGACTATTGCAAAATCGCAACCCTGAATACAGTCAGGTCCATAAAAATTAAGAAATCGACACAATTCTAACATTTTTGGCTCTGTACACCACCACAATGGATTTGAAATGAAACAAACAAGATGTGCTTTAACTGCAGACTGTCAGCTTTAATTTGAGGGTATTTACATCCAAATCAGGTGAACGGTGCAGGAATTACAACAGTTTGCATATGTGCCTCCCACTTGTTAAGGGACCAAAAGTAATGGGACAATTGTCTTCTCGGCTGTTCCATGGCCAGGTGTGTGTTATTCCCTCATTATCCTAATTACAATGAGGAGATAAAAGGTCCAGAGTTCATTTCAAGTGTGCTATTTGCATTTGGAATCTGTTGCTGTCAACTCTCAAGATGAGATCCAAAGAGCTGTCACTATCAGTGAAGCAAGCCATCATTAGGCTGAAAAAACACAACAAACCCATCAGAGAGATAGTAAAAACATTAGGCATGTGTGTCAAAGTCAACAATCAAGAGAAGACTTCACCAGAGTGAATACAGAGGGTTCACCAGAAGATGTAAACCATTGGTGAGCCTCAAAAACAGGAAGGCCAGATTAGAGTTTGCCAAACGATATCTAAAAAAGCCTTCACAGTTTTGGAACAAAATCCTATGGACAGATGAGACCAAGATCAACTTGTACCAGAGTGATGGGAAGAGAAGAGTATGGAGAAGGAAAGGAACTGCTCATGATCCTAAGCATACCACCTCATCAGTGAAGCATGGTGGTGGTAGTGTCATGGCGTGGGCATGTATGGCTGCCAATGGAACTGGTTCTCTTGTATTTATTGATGATGTGACTGCTGACAAAAGCAGCAGGATGAATTCTGAAGTGTTTTGGGCAATATTATCTGCTCATATTCAGCCAAATGCTTCAGAACTCATTGGGCAGTGCTTCACAGTGCAGATGGACAATGACCCAAAGCATACTGCAAAAGCAACCAAAGCGTTTTTTAAGAGAAAAAAGTGGAATGTTATGCAATGGCCAAGTCAATCACCTGACCTGAATCCGATTGAGCTGCATTTCACTTGCTGAAGTCAAAACTGAAGGAAAAATGCCCCAAGAACAAGCAGGAACTGAAGACAGTTGCAGTAGAGGCCTGGCAGAGCATCACCAGGGATGAAACCCAGCGTCTGGTGATGTCTATGCGTTCCAGACTTCAGGCAGTAATTGACTGAAAAGGATTTGCAACCAAGTATTAAAAAGTGAAAGTTTGATTTATGATTATTATTCTGTCCCATTACTTTTGGTCCCTTAACAAGTGGGAGGCACATATGCAAACTGCTGTAATTCCTACACCATTCACCTGATTTGGATGTAAATACCCTCAAATTAAAGCTGACAGTCTGCAGTTAAAGCACATTTTGTTTGTTTCATTTAAAATCCATTGTGGAGATGTATATAGCCAGGAATGTTAGAATTGTGTCAATGTCTCAATATTTATGGACCTGACTGTATATACCATGTGGTGAGTCAGTTTATCTATTATGTTTCCACAATGCTTGCAACAGGGAATTGTCCATAGTTGAATACCTTGGAACTTTAACCACACAATAGTGGGCTCAGTGCTGAATAGGCAAGGACGTTTGAAAAATCTTTTGAAAAATCGAGAGTTACACCAACAAATCGCTAAAACATTCCTCTGAATGGTATGTTATACTCACAAACAGGCTTTTGCATGGGCGGGATTCGGTGCGTGTTTCGCTGCGTCCCACGTGGTGTACTGCGCCAGTCCCCCCGCTCCTGTTTACTCACGTGAGTGCCGTTGTAATTTGTCAGAGGCGGAAGTCGAAAATGTTGGTTCGTAATGTGATATCTCAAACAAATATTTTCTGTTAGTCCATATAATCGTTTCCAGCATCTATCGTATGTGGATAGTTTTGTAATTGGCGCCAATACTTGTGCCCGTAGCTTCAAGACACAGATTATCACAGACTTTAACGTTTTCTTTAGGAAAGTCTTATCGGTTGCGATTTTCTTTATTTTTAAATGGAGGATCCTGACCAAACGCGTTTCGGGACATTAAGCGGTCCCTTCTTCAGTGGTTAACTGTCCCCAATATTTCCTCCCTTATATATAGATCACGGTATCATTTAAAATTTGGGGTGGATCGCAAATCCCCTATATATAGGATATATTTCATTAAAACATATTTGCAAACATGCTCCTGTTAAATTTTCCATCAGACAGTTAGAAAGTCATTCCACCAAAAAACGCAAAAAACCCTACCTTGCGGTATTGATGCGTTTTTGTTGCAATTTTTTTATAAATTCTTTAAAATGGTTTCTAACTTATAAAAGCATGTTTAGAATGTAAAAATTCAATAAAAAAACTTATATAAATTGTGTAATCGTAACCAAGAGACAAAAAATTAGAGAAATCCTAAATATAACTTATTTAATTTATATATTAAAAATGTTTATGTAAGATATTTTTATAACAAAAATAATAAATATAAAAAGTTTCTTAATTCAAAACCTCCCAAAAACCTTTAAAGAATCTTTTAAAAACCTCTTAAAAAATCTCTTTAAAAAATCTTTGTTTAATAATCATTTCTTCTTTTCAGCATTGGATAGCGGTTGAGAAGTGTGAGAGAATGGGTGGACGCTCCTCAACCGTTATCCAATGCTGAAAAGAAGTGATTATCAAAAAATATATATTTTTAAAGGATTTTTTTAGAGATTTTTTAAGAGTTTTTTTAAAAGATTCTTTAAAGGTTTTTTGGAGGTTTTGAATTATGAAACTTTTTATACTTATTATTTTTTGTTAAAAAAATATCTTACATAAACGTTTTTAATATATAAATTAAAAGTTATGTATATTTAGGATTTCTCACATTTTTTGTCTCTTGGTTACGATTACAAGATTTATATAAGTTTTTTTATAGAATTTTTACATTCTAAACATGCTTTTACAAGTTAGAAACCATTTCATAGAATTTATTCAAAAATCGCAACAAAAACGCATCAATATCTCAAGGTAGGGTTTTTTGGTGAAATGTCTTTCTAACTGTTTTATTAATAAGTCTAATGAAAAATTTAACAGGAGAATGTTTGCAAATATGTTTAATGAAATATATCATAAGAGATTTGCGATCTACCCCACATTTTAAATGATACCGTGATCTATATATAAGGGAGGAAATATTGGGGACAGTTAACCACTGAGGAAGGACTGGTTTGGTCTTACAATTGCCTTTCTGTTTTTGGGTGGATCGAAAGTCCTTTTAAGTCTGGCTATTATCTTTATATTAAGGGCTTTTTTATGTTAAAGGGATTCTGTCACCTGGATTTTAGTGACAGAGCTCTTAACATCCTCACATCAGTCTGCTCGTTTTGTATTAAAATATACTAGTATTACTACCCTACGTGTTGTCCTTTGTCTAGAAAATCCCTTTTATTAATATGGTAATTACCTGAGTAAGGTGCCCAATGGGCTGTCCCTCCGGCTGTTGGTGCCCAGCGCCTTCTCTCGGAGCCAAGCACTGCCCCACTGCTAATTTATTCACTCCTCATTGCCGGCTGGCGCATGTGCAGTGCGTCCTGTGAGGCCGATTCCAGGCACTGACATGTGTATCCACGGAATGCGTTCGCTGAGCCATACGCTCGCGCATGTGCCGTGGATATGCGCCAGCCGGCAATGAGGAGTGAATAAATTAGCAGTGGGGCAGTGCTGGGCTCCAGGAGAAGGGTCGCGGCTGGGCACCAACGGCCAGAGGGACAGCCCCTTGGGCACCTTACTCAGGTAATTACCATATTAATAAAAGCGATTTTCTAGACAAAGGACAACACTTAGGGTAGTAATACTAGTAGGGTAGTAATACTAGTATATTTTAATACAAAATGAGCAGACTGATGTGATGATGTTAAAAGCTCTGTCATTAAAATCCAGGTGACAGAATCCCTTTAATGTATGTTTTTTTAAATTTTAAATTTTTTCATTTTATTTGCATTTTATATTGAATTAAATTACCACCTACTCCAGATAAGTGTGAGTGCCCAGCCTCTTTTTAAATTTCTTGCGTATACTATAGATTGGGTGAATCTGTTTGCTGTGAGCACCCCTCCTTGGAATCAGATGCGGTAGTGCTACCATTATACCCCTTTTTACATATACTGAAACCAGCAAGTGTGTGTGCCTCCTTGTGAGTAAAACAAGTAGGTCTACTGTAACTACTAAGCTATGTACCCTCTTCGGAAAGTTTGAAACCATCAAGATTAGCACCTTCTTGGAGTAACAGTAATGTTACCATATGTTGAACCTTTATCTACTGTATTACAAAAAGCATCTTTATTGTCTCCTTTTTAAACATACATCACATAAATATCAAAGATAATAAAAAGGTCAACGCAGAGAGCTGCTGAGAGAGTGATATCCCCCAATCTCTAGGTCCCCATGTATATCTCATTCATAGGCATATCATCACTATAATGGGGCATTAAATCCCTAATACATAAACATGAATTAGGTCACCCACCATGATAAGTGCCCTGTGTATCAATCAATGTAGTTACAGTACATTCCCCAATATTCTATCATATCATCATCATCACCAGACCAAACTATCACCTCACTTTATCCAAAAAGGATTTGAGGTGCCTCCCTGGTAGGAGCCAAGAGGCATACAACAAATACAATAAACACTGGCACTGAAATCAGTAAGACATACAGACCGAGAGCTGGGGGGGGGGGGCAGAACAAACCTCGACGTACGTTTCGCCGCACTTCCTCTGGGGGCGTGTCAATCTGATTTAAACCCATGCTTATATACCCCATTCCATCCAATATATCCCTCCTACTTAATTATCTATCAGGTTTTTACCTGTATTATGGAGATAATAATTCCCGCATGATGCGGGTAGTGTCCTGTGGAAATGGCAGCAAAATCCCACGAAACTTCGTGGGATCGCCCAGACAAGTCTAGATCTCTGCCCAAGCCTCGTGGTATCCATCAAGATGGTTCGCTCCCATCCTTACAAACCCTGCGCATGCGCACTAAGTGGGGGGCAAGGGAACTGGACGCTGAATTACATTGAGCACATTGTAGTGGTGATTCCCGCCCCTCAGTCAAGACCAGGCGCCATCTTTAAACAGGGCAATATGTCCACATCAGACTCAATCAAAAGACTAATCCGATGCTAAAATAGGGGTGGACAAACAACCATATATTTATAAATTAAATCCCCCACAAGTCTAATGATGCCCAATATAATTCTTATGTGTCAAATATAAAATTTTAAATATTAGGCATGCGTATGAAAGGGGGAGAAGTTAGAGTAAAATAAAATAATATCCCACCCCCCTATAAATCAGATGACCGCCATCTTTGAATAGGAGTACTATGTCCATATCAAATACATAACATAATGAAAGGCATAGATTGTACTAAGATACATAATGTTGCTCTATATATGAAAATTCCTATTCCTACCCAATCACTTAACCCTCAAAACCATATGGTTCTGTAAAAATATAAAATCTACTGAAAAATATTGCACACATTATTCACAATAAATACAAAAATATCTCATCCAAAGATATAGGATATTTGCAAGGGGTGCATCATCCTAAACAATATGCCCATAATTGTAATGAAACGTGATAAGATATAAGGTGTCCATAACTATGGACACCGTCCAACACTCTATACAAGGAAAAACATAATATATTATGAAAGTGCAAAGTGTAAGTGCTCAAGTGCAAAACGTGACAGTGTATGTAACAACATGCAAAAAATAATAATAAATTAATGTGAATTAATCCATTGTTAATTAACCTTGTGAAGAACCATCATATATGCCTCAATTGTCAGTGACCATCATGCTAAATAAAGGGCTACACCCCTTGTCCCTAACTTCAACATTATTACAGATGTATTTCAAAATATCAATTGTATTTCAACCATAATCCAGTACAGAACATGAATAAAGTAAAAGTAATATTTTATAAGAATAGAGATAGGAATTGCCAATCTGTATATAATCATTAAGGGTCCATTCACACGTCCGTTGTTTCTTTCCTGATCTGTTCCGTTTTTTGCTGAACAGATCTGGACCAGATCTGGACCCATTCATTTTCAATGGGTCCTGAAAAAAAACGGACAGCACAATGTCAGATTTTTTTTCAGGACCCATTGAAAATGAATGGGTCCAGATCTGTTCAGCAAAAAACGGAACAGATCAGGAAAGAAACAACGGACGTGTGAATGGACCCTAAGTCTGTACATCTATACATCTGTGTCCTCCACCAGCATCCCTCATAATAGTCTCCATCCATGAGTACCTTTATTCATATTGACAACAACAATAAAAATACAATAGAAAAATACCAAATCTATTCCCACCGCTTGTCAACTATCACAATCGGATGCCTAAACACATAATAGGATCGGAATAACATTGTATAAATCCAAAAATAGTTGTTATCAAAGTCTTCGTGATGCTTTGGCTTATGTGTCTATAGATCAGTGTCTTCCGCCTTCATCCCACATAATAGTCTCCATTAAATTCAGAGGGACATTTGTTCTATAAGAATGATAAGATGGGTAAATCAGACAAGCATGAAAAGTATATTCAACTGTTAAAACCTAACAAACCCGATTAAGGGTACTTTCACACTTGCGTTAAAGTTTTACAGTATTGAGTTCCGTCCTAGGGTCTCAATACCGGAAAATAACTAATAAGTTTTATCCTAATGCATTCTGAATGGAGAGAAATCCGTTCACTATGCATCAGGATGTCTTCAGTTCAGTCACTCTTACGGTATTTGGCCGGAGAAAATACAGCGGCATGCTGCAGTATTTTCTCCGTCCAAAATTGTGGACCACATGCCGGAATGCCGAAATGCATTAATTCCGGATCCGGCACCAAGTGTTCCGGCAAAATGCATGCGCAGACCTTCAAAAAAGCAAAAATAAATAAATACCGGATCTGTTTTTCCGGATGACACCGGAGGGATGGATCCGATGTTTCAATGCATTTTTTAGACAGATCCGTATCCATTTGCACACGGATTTCCGGATCCAGCAGGCAGTTCCGGCGACGGATCTTCACAACGCAAGTGTGAAAGTACCCTAAAATAACAGTCAGTTAAAAAGAATAAAATAATACCAATCCCGGTCAGAGGAACAAACACAAGGAGTTATAAAAATGGGGCAAAGCTATTACCTTCATTAAGTGGTGTAATGGTATCCAACATAAATATCCATCGTGTTTCTTTTTGGCAGAGACGTTTTTTCCAATTTCCACTTCTAGGGGGAATAATCACATGATTAATACCCCTAAAGTGGAGAAGAGAACCATCAGAGTTAGGTTTCTCTTTGAAATGTCTTGGGATGGTTTGTAGACTCTCTGTGTCCTCCTAGTCTTTGGCAGCTTGTATTGCCAATACGTGTTCTGTTCTCTAATTCGAATTGACGCGATGTCATCCCCGCGTATATCATACCACATGGACATATGGCCCAATAGATAACTCCAATGGTTGTACAGGTTACTGAGTGTGTTATTTTATATTGTTTTCTACATGAGGAGTCCCAAAAGTATTCAGCCCTATCCATATTGGTGCATGCGACACATTTGCCGCATTCTTTATTTCCCCAAGGGGGACTCTTTGTACCGAAGATCCCAGGTTTTTTGATAACATAATGGCCTTTGACCAGATGGTCTCTCAAGTTTTTTGCTCTCCGGTATGGGTAGGTTGATATTATTTTACCCAATTCTGGGTCAGTCCTCAATATTTCCCAATATTTACCTAGTGCTTTAAGGACATCCCTCCATCGTGTATTATATCCAGTGATGAAACATATCTCTTCCCTCTCATTATTCTTCTCCTTTTTGTAAAATAGATCTGATCTTCTAGATCTACTGGCTCTCTGATATCCTGCTTCTATTGAACGTGTGCTGTAGCCCCTCTCATAGAATCTCTGGCAGAGCTCCTCAGCCTGAAATTCAAAGGCCCGCTCAGTTGAACAAATTCTCCTCACTTGCAAAAACTGACCAACCGGTATACTATTAATGAGATGACCTGGGTGGGCTGACTTTGCAAGTAATAAGGCATTCACTGAGATGCGTTTTTTTTATAGAGGTCCTTCATAATCCGACCCTCACCATCAATCTGAAAGCACACATCCAGGAAATCCAGACAGGTCCGGCTAGTCTTGAACGTAAGTTTGATATTCATATCATTTTTGTTGAGTTGTTGTATAAAAGACCCAAACTCCTCTTCTGTCCCCTGCCAAATGATCAAAAGGTCGTCAATGTAGCGTCCCCAGTATTGTACTCTATTAGCCATCGGCAGGGGATCCGTCTGGAGGATCTCCTTCTCCCACAACCCCAGGAACAAATTTGCATGTAAGGGCGCACATGACACCCCCATTGCAGTTCTCTGGAGCCGTCCCCAAACAGAAAGAAGTTATGGGTCAAAACAAATTCAAGTAAAGACATAATGAACTTACGTTTGTTGTTATCCATATTAGTAGTCTGTAAGAAGAAGCCATCTGCCGCCTTCAAGCCATCTTTATGTCTAATTTAGGTGTACAATGACTCTACATCACACGTCGCGATGATCATATCAGGTTCAAGTTGGATCTCCTCTACTTTCTTTAGAATGTCCATAGTGTCCTTTAAATATGATGGAAGACCCTCCACTAAAAGATGTAAGAAGAAATTGACATATTTACAAATCGGATCATTCAAGCCCAAATTTTATATTCTTACAGAACCATACGGGTTTGAGGTTAAGTGATGGGGTAGGGATTGAATTTTTCATATATAGAGGCATGTTATGTATCTTAGTACAATCTATACCTTTCATTATGTTATGTATTTGATATGGACATAGTACCCCTTTCAAAGATGGCGGTCATCTGATTTATAGGGGGTGGGATTTTATTTTATTTTACTCTAACTCTTCGCCCTTTCATACGCATGCCTAATATTAAAAATTTTATATTTGACACATAAGAATTATATTGGGCATCATTAGATTTGTGGGGGATTTAATTTATAAATATATGGTTGTTTGTCCACCCCTATTTCAGCATCGGATTAGTCTTTTGATTGAGTCTGATGTGGGCATATTGCCCTGTTTAAAGATGGCGCCTGGTCTTGACTGAGGGGCGCATGCGCAGGGTTTGTAAGGACGGGAGCGAACCATCTTGATCGATACCACGAGGCTTGGGCAGAGAGCTAGACTCCTCTGGGCGATCCCGCGGTGTTTCGCGGGATTTCACCGCCATTTCCACAGGACGCTACCCGCATCATGCTGGAATTATTATCTCCATAATACAGGTAAAAACCTGATAGATAATCAAGTAGGAGGGATATATTGGTTGGAATGGGGTGTAAAAGCATGGGTTTAAATCAGATTGACACGCCCGCAGAGGAAGTGCGGCGAAACGTACGTCAAGGTTTGTTCTGCCCCCCCAGCTCTCGGTCTGTATGTCTTACTGATTTCAGTGCCAGTGTTTATTGTATTTGTTGTATGCCTCTTAGCTCCTACCAGGGAGGCACCTCAAATCCTTTTTGGATAAAGTGAGGTGATAGTTTGGTCTGGTGATCCCCTACTATATTGACATGTATGATGGATGATAGAATATTGGGGAATGTACTGTAACTACATTGATTAATAGACAGGGCACCGATCATGGTGGGTGACCTAATTCATGTTTATGTATTAGGGATTTAATGCCCCATTATAGTGATGATATGCCTATGAGTGAGATATACATGGGGACCTAGAGATTGGGGGATATCACTCTCTCAGCAGCTCTCTGCGTTGACCTTTTTATTATCTTTGATATTTATGTGATGTATGTCTTTAAAGGAGACACAATAAAGATGCTTTTTGCATTACATGTGTGGTGTTTGTAATTCGGTTCTATAGATATGCTTCCACACATGATGTTCAGCTACATGATGTTTTTTTTTCCTTTATCTACTGTGTTGAGTGCATCCCTGAGGCGGTCACTTTCTAACATACTGGCCATATTGCTTGTGAAGGCGTCTTATTCTATTTCTACCACTGCCCCATTCATCAGATGCAGTTTTGCAAACACCCACGCTCCTTCTGCAGTTGCGATATCTGGGGATCAGTCATTTCAGGCATTATCAAAATTCTGCATGAGGTTTGTAATGCATTTTTCTCCATAGAATGTCAAAAATACCTGGAAAATGTCCGTATAAAATGTCAAAAAAGCTACAGAATCGCAGGTAATAAAAGTCATAAAAAAAACCCTGTAAAACTAAAGTCCTCCTGAATAACCAATTAAAAATTACTCAAGGACCTGACCTCAAAAAGTATTGAACCTCCTAAAAACTCAACACTCTGAATATTTATTTCAGTCCAAAATGCTCACAATTCAGCGGATTGCTTTACTAAAAGGGGTTGTCCCGCGAATATTATTCTACCATTTTCAAACCAGCCCCTGGATCTGAATACTTTTGTAATTGTATGTAATTAAAAATTTATTATAGCTACTTAGTTATTCAATGATATCGATCTGCATAGCGCCACCTGCTGTCTGCTCTTTTTCTAATTTCTTTGTCCAGCTCACTGAGGTGGTCGCACATGCTCAGTTCCATTCTTCAAATGAAACTAGGTGCAGTAGACAGGATACGCCCTCTGAGAAAGGACACGCCCCCTAAACTGCCAGAGTGAAATAAATCTAGCAGAACATTGGAGCGATGAAAGGGCAGGTCTCTGGATCCATGTGAGGTACAGGGCTGGTTCTAGCTTTCTTAGAAAGGGATTGTCATGTACCAGATTACGTATGTATCTTTTTCCATTTTTCCATTGATCATGGAATAATCCCTGTAAGATTAAAATAAAAAAAAGCCAATTGCAAAAGTGTTCAACCCGTTCATATGTGTACTTGAATTGAATTTTGCTTCACAATCTGCTTTAATAAGGCCAAAATAGAAATGCATCCCTTATTCACTAGTTCCAGGAGTGGGATGCCCACGAGAACTGGGGTACCGTGCTCCTGTATGAATGGAGAGACAAGTCACATGCTTAACCACTGTTTCACTGAAACGGGGGCATGGGACCCCGTGATCGGTGGGGGTCTTAACGGTTGGGCCCCCACTGATTCGATGCTTATCCACCATCCTTTGGGTAAAGCAAAAGTATTATATCTTGATTCTTGACACATCCCAGTGTTTGCTGTAGGACAAAATCCTTTGATATCCTAAGGGCGTTAATATTTTTGCAAAACATGTCAAATGCACAGATTTTTTTATTTTATTTCATTTGTTGAGGGAAATAGTGGCCGGAAATCACCTTTATACATATTTTTTTGTTTTTGTTTCCACCATTAGTGTCAAGTGAAATTACAGTTTGCACCACGGTTTATGGAGGTAGTGCTGTAAAACTGATCTTTAAGCGGTCCCCCTCCCCCTTAGTGACACCACGGCCTCCACTGAAGTGTAAAAAAAACAGCCCCCAATCATGGGAGAAAAGTGCATACGTGTACAAACCCCATGATTACACATGATTAATGTCAGTAATTAGCACTTGTGCGCTTTGCTTAGGAAGCTCTTAGACCTGCTCAAGGTCTTATCATGTTTGCTTTATGAAACCAAGGCTGCCGATCCCTTAAGCAGGGACAGCTGTCAGTATGGAGAGAGAATACTAATGAAATATAAAAAATATATATATATTAGGAGCTTGTCCACAATGTAAAACATGGATTTATTTATATATATATATTTTTTTCAAGTCTTCTCTGTAGGCCGTGTCTTCAATTGCAGCTCATAACTATCCACTCAAACTGCAATACCAAACATAGCCTGCACACAGAGGTGGTGCTATTTCCAAAAAACAGTCAAATGTAATTTATACGTTATTCTGGGCAACCCCTTTAAAGGGGGGAATTCAGCTATTTAACTTTATCACCAATGTGCAGGAGAGATTATCAAAGTTTTATCAGTAAGGGAGCAGGGAGACCCCAACTGATCACTACGATGGTCCGGAGTCCCTCCACACCAAGACACCTGTAAAATGAGTTTTCTGAAGTGGTGGCTCTATACAAGTCCATTCCAGATACTGAAACAGTCACACATGCTCCCTCACCTGTTGAGCAGTAAGTGGATTTCCACAATTGGACCTCATTTAGAATTTTTTTGAATCCAGACAGGTTCACAGTTCTGTGCTGATTACATTTTCAGTAAATATTTTAGTGGTTATGAGTTGTTTTTATAATACAGTTCTCCGAATCCCATGCATAGACATAGATTTAAAACATATCATGTTCTCTGCCTGCAGCCACCACTAGAGGGACCTCAGGAGCTTAATGCATACAGATATATATAACCACCACTAGAGGGAGCTCAGGAGATTTCTGCATACAAATATATACAGCCACCACTAGAGGAAGCTAAGGAGATTACGGCATACAAATATATACAGCCACCACTAGAGAGAGCTCAGAAGATTACTGCATACCAATATATACAGCCACCACTAGAGGGTGCTCAGAAGATTTCTACATACAGATATATACAGCCACCACTGGAGGGAGCTCAGGAGATTACTGCATACAGATATATACAGCCACCACTAGAGGGAGCTCAGGAGATTACTGCATACAGATATATACAGCCACCACTAGAGGGAGCTCAGGAGATTAATGCATACAGATATATACAGACACGACTAGAGGGAGCTCAGGAGATTACTACATACAGATATATACAGCCACCACTAGAGGGAGCTCAGGATATTACTGCATACAGATATAGACAGCCACCACTAGAGGGAGCTCAGGAGATTACTGCATACAGATATATACAACCACCACTAGGGGGAGCTCAGGAGATTACTATAAACAGATATATACAGCCACCACTAGGAGAGCTCAGGGGCTTACTGCATACAGATATATACAGCCACTACTAGAGGGAGCTCAGGAGAGTACTGCATACAGATATATACAGCCACCACTAGACGGAGCTCAGACTATTACTGCATACAGATATATACAGCCACTACTAGAGGGATCTCAGGCGATAACTGCATACAGACATATATAGCCACCACTAGACGGAGCTCAGGACCTTACTGCATACAAAAATATACAGCCACCACTAGAGAGAGCTCAGGAGATTACTGCATACAGATATATACAGCAATTACTAGAGGGAGCTCAGGAGATTACTGCATACAGATATATACAGCCACCACTAGAGGGAGCTCAGGAGATTACTGCATACAGATATATACAGACACCACAAGAAGGAGCTCAGGAGATTACTGCATACAGATATATACAACCACCACTAGATGAGGTTATGGATTTACTTATGCACGAAGCTCTTGAGCTCCTTCTAGTGATGGCTGTATATATCTGTGTGCAGCAATTTCCTGAGCTCCCTATAGCGCTGACAGTATATATCTGAAGTAATGGCCCAAGCTCCCTCTTATGGTGGCTGTATATAATTTTATGCAGTAATCTCTTGAGCGCCCTCTAGTGGTGGCTGTATATATCTGTATGCAGTAATCTCATGAGCGCCCTCTAGTGGTGGCTGTATTTATCTGTATGCAGTAATCTCATGAGCTCCCTCTAGTGGTGGCTGTATATATCTGTATGCAGTAATCTCCTGAGCTCCCTCTAGTGGTAGCTGTATATACCTGTATGTAGTAATCTCCTGAGCTCCTTCTAGTGGTTGCTCTATATATCTGTACATAAAAATGTCCTGAACTCCTTCCAGATGTGGCTGTATATGTATACAGTCAGGTCCATAAATATTGGGACAATTCGAACATTTTTGGCTCTATACATCACCACAATGGATTTGAAATGAAAAGAACAAGATGTGCTTTAACTGCAGCTTTAATTTGAGGGTATTTACATTCAAATCAGGTGAACGGTGTAGGAATTGCAACAGTTTGCATATGTGCCTCCCACTTGTTAAGGGACCAAAAGTAATGGGACAATTGGCTTCTCAGCAGTTTCATGGCCAGGTGTGTGTTATTCCCTCATTATCCCAATTACAATGAGCAGATAAAAGGTCCAGAGTTCATTTCCAGTGTGCTATTTGCATTGGGAAGCTGTCAACTCTCAAGATGAGAACCAAAGAGCTGTCACTATCAGTGAAGCCATCATTAGGCTGAAAAAACACAACAAACCCTTCAGAGAGATAGCAAAAACATTAGGCGTGGCCAAAACAACTGTTTGGAACATTCTTAAAAAGAAGGAACACACCGGTGAGCTCAGCAACACCAAAAGACACGGAAGACCACGGAAAACAACTGTGATGGATGACCGAAGAATTATTTTCCTGGTGAAGAAAACACCCTTCACAACAGTTGGCCAGATCAAGAACACTCTCCAGGAGGTAGGTGTATGTGTGTCAAAGTCAACAATCAAGAGAAGAAGACTTCACCAGAGTGAATACAGAGGGTTCACCACAAGATGTAAACCATTGGTGAGCCTCAAAAACAGGAAGGCCAGATTAGAGTTTGCCACACAACATCTAAAAAAGCCTTCACAGTTCTGGCACAACATCCTATGGACAGATGAGTGAAGCATGGTGGTGGTAGTGTCATGGCGTGGGCATGTATGGCTGCCAGTGGAACCTGTTCTCTTGTATTTATTGATGATGTGACTGCTGACAAAAGCAGCAGGATTAATTCTGAAGTGTTTCGGGCAATATTATCTGCTCATATTCAACCAAATGCTTCAGAACTCATTGGATGGCGCTTTACAGTGCAGATGGACAATGACCCAAAGCATACTGCAAAAGCAACCAAAGAGTTTTTAAGGGAAAGAAGTGGAATGTTCTGCAATGGCCAAGTCAATCACCTGACCTGAATCCGATTGAGCATGCATTTCACTTGCTGAAGACAAAACTGAAGGGAAAATGCCCCAAGAACAAGCGGGAACTGAAGACAGTTGCAGTAGGCCTGGCAGAGCATCACCAGGGATGAAACCCAGCGTCTGGTGATGTCTATGCGTTCCAGACTTCAGGCTGTAATTGACTGCAAAGGATTTGCAACCAAGTATTAAAAAGTCAAAGTTTGATTTATGATTATTATTCTGTCCCATTACTTTTGGTCCTTTAACAAGTGGGAGGCACATATGCAAACTGCTGTAATTCCTGCACCGTTCACCTGATTTGGATGTAAATACCCTCAAATTAAAGCTGACAGTCTGCAGGTAAAGCACATCTTGTTTGTTTCATTTCAAATCCATTGTGGTGGTGTATAGAGCCAAAAATGTTACAATTGTGTTGATGTCCCAATATTTATGGACCTGACTGTATGTATGTATATAAATATATATATATATATACACACACTCACCTAAAGAAATATTAGGAACACCTGTTCTATTTCTCATTAATGCGATTATCTAGTCAACCAATCACATGGCAGTTGCTTCAATGCATGTAGGGTTGTGGTCCTGGTCAAGACAATCTCCTGAACTCCAAACTGAATGTCAGAATGGGAAAGAAAGGTGGGCTACAACAGCAGAAGACCCCACCGGGTACCACTCATCTCCACTACAAATAGGAAAAAGAGGCTACAATTTGCACGAGCTCACCAAAATTGGACTGTTGAGGACTGAAAAAATGTTGCCTGGTCTGACGAGTCTCGATTTCTGTTGAGACATTCAAATGGTAGAGTCCGAATTTGGCCTAAACAGAATGAGAACATGTATCCATCATGCCTTGTTACCACTGTGCAGGCTGGTGGTGGTGGTGTAATGGTGTGGGGGATGTTTTCTGGGCACACTTTAGGCCCCTTAGTGCCAATTGGCCATCGTTTAAATGCCACAGGCTACCTGAGCATTGTTTCTGACCATGTCCATCCCTTCATGACCACCATGTACCCATCCTCTGATGGCTACTTCCAGCAGGATAATGCACCATGTCACAAAGCTCGAATCATTTCAAATTGGTTTCTTGAACATGACAATGAGTTCACTGTACTAAAATGGCCTCCACAGTCACCAGATCTCAACCCAATAGAGCATCTTTGGGATGTGGTGGAACGGGATCTTCGTGCCCTGGATGTGCATCCCTCAAATCTCCATCAACTGCAAGATGCTATCCTATCAATATGGGCCAACATTTCTAAAGAATGCTATCAGCACCTTGTTGAATCAATGCCACGTAGAATTAAGGTAGTTCTGAAGGCAAAAGGGGGTCCAACACCATATTAGTATGGTGTTCCTAATAATTCTTTAGGTGAGTGTATGTGTATATATATATATATATATATATATATAGTAATCTCCTGAGCTCCCTCTAGTGGTGGCTGTATATATATCTGTATGTAGTCATCTCTAGAGTTTCCTCTAGTGGTGGCTGTATATATCTGTATGCAGTAATCTCCTGAGCTTCCTCTAGTGGTGGCTGTATATATCTGTATGCAGTAATCTCCTGAGCTCCTTCTAGTAGTGTCTGTATATATCTGTATGTAGTAATCTCCTGAGCTCCCTCTAGTGGTGGCTGTATATACCTGTATGTAGTAATCTCCTGAGCTCCCTCTAGTGGTGGCTGTATATATTTGTATACAGTAATATCCTGAGCTGCTTCCTCCCGTGGTTGCTGTATATAGGCTGATTTACATATCTTCTTGTAGTAAGCTCCCCCTAGTGGTGGCTGCAGACATGTTATCTTTTAAATCTACATCTATGCAGGGAATTTGGATATCTGTACCGGAAATAAAGAGTTCTGACCACTACACCAATATTTTAAGGAATTATCCAGCAAAGAGTTGTGCACCTAAAAATGACATAATGATAGCAAGCGAAGATTTACTTTAAGACACTGTTCATCAGTTGACATATCATGATTTTTTTTTACCTTAAATTTTTCCAAAAAACTGACCTTTGAATACACTTTATATTTACAGCACGTCGGTTCAATTACAATCAGTGTAAACCCCAATAGGGTATAATTATTTTTTTTCCCTTAAAGTTATTTTCTGGCTGCCTGGGAGGAGGCAATGTAAAAAAATAAAATAAAATAAAAATTTGAAAAAAAAAATGAATTATAAAATGTAAACGAACAGATGCTGCAGCATCCAAGGGGTTAAGTGACCAGGATCAGATTTGTCTCCAATCCCAGCAATTGCCAACAGACAGGAGCTGTATTGCTCAGCCAGCATCTGCTGCATACAGAGTGGGGTCATCTCGGGAGCCTGCTCCATGCCCCCCCTTCAGCCTCCACAGACATACAGCTAAGTGCACAAGGGGATGAATCTGAATGACCATCCATATGACATACAGGCAGCCTGGGTATTCAGACGCTCTCCATCCTGGCCATCTTCGATATCCATAAACGCATAGATTGAGGATGCCTCCTGAGTTTAGATATGAGCATGAGGCACAACTGCATGAAATCCACATCCCCTTTCACATACGTAGGAATATTTGTGGATGGTTTTCCACCATAGACTACTCATTTTGGGCGGATTGAATGACGATGGGGGTAATCCTCCTGCAGTAGAAGCTGCAAACTGTTTTGCATCCTCAGCCTCTACAAGGAAAATTCATATTTTATTTTAACCCCTTAACAGCTCCTGAAGTGCCTTTTTACAGCGGTTATTAACCGTGTTTCCTTTTTATTTTTTTTATTTTTACTCCCTGCCTTCCCAGAGCCAAAATTTTCCATTCACATAGCTTTATGAGTTTTTTTTTTTTTTTGCGGGAGGAGTTGCACCATTTACTATTGCATACGATGTAGTGGAATTGGAAACAAAAACGCAATTCCTCCACAATTTTATGGGTTTTGTTTTTACGGAGATCCCTATGTGATAAAACTGGCCCATGCTCTTCATTTCTTGGGTCAGTACAGTTACAGTGATAGCAGATTTGTATGGTGTCCCATTTGTTGTAATACTTAAAACATAAATAAATAAAAATCTTGAAAAAAATTTTTTTCTTTTCATCGCCATTTTCTGACCGCCATAACTATTTTACTTTTACATTCATTGAGCTGTGTTAGGGCTCATTTTTTGCGGGGTGATCTGCACTTTTCATTGATACCATTTTGATCGCTTTTTATTTAATTTTTTGGTGGAGGTGAAGAAACCAAAAAATGGCAAATCGAATCATTTTGATTTTTCTTTCCGTTACGTCATTCATTGTATGGGATAGATATTTTTATATTTTAAAAGTACAGGGATTTTTGGCCGTGGCGATGCCTATGACATTTATTTTAGGAGTTTATTGCATAAAACTAGTATAACTTTATAAAAAAAATCTACTGTATATGCATTTGGTATTGCTGTAATCGGACTGACCAAGAGAATTAAGTTATCATGTTATTTATGTCAAAAATGAACTTTGCTAATTTACTACTTAAAGGGGTTGTCCGGGTTTAGAGCTGAACCCGGACATATCCTCATTTTCACCCAGGCAGCCCCCCTGACTTAAGCATCGGAGCAGTTTATGCTAAATCGCGCAGGGCAAAGGCATTTTTTGCAGTTCCGGTGACTAACCGGGCTCTCCTTAGGGCTGGCAGGTGGAAGCTTCCGCCCAGCAGTGAGCCCGGTGACATCACTGGCACTGATGGGCAGGCTTTAGTGCTGCCCTAGCTTGTAAAACGGCTAGGACAGCGTTAAAGCTCGCCCATGAGAGCCGGCGGTGACGTCACCGAACACATTGCTGGGCGGAAGCCTCCGCCCAGCAGTGTGTTATTGTAAATAAAAGAGCCCTGGATAGCGCAGGGCAAGGGAGAGAATCGGAACATGAAATGCTCCGATGCTAACATCAGGGGGGCTGTCTGGGTGAAAATGGGGATATGTCCGGGTTCAGCTCAGAACCCAGACACCCCCTTTAAATAAATGGCGGTATTGCTGCTGTTTTTTTTTTCCCCAGTCCATTATTACCGGTATATGTAGCCTAAAGTGGTGCAATTAAAACCTATAACTTGTCCCACAAAAAAAAACAAGCCATCATACGGCTGCATTGACATAAATATAAAGAAAAGTTATAGCTCTTGGAATGTGACAATCAATAATTAAAAAAAATTGCTTAGTTACTACGTGCACACGATCGTATTTTGTTTTCGTGTCTGTTCTATCTTTTTGCGGATAGGATGCAGACCCATTCATTTCAATAGGTCCACAAAATATGTGGACAGCGCACCGTGTGCTGTCTGCATCCGTATATACGTTCCATAGCCCTGCAGAAAAGATAGAACATGTCCTATTCTTGCCCGTTTTGCGGAGAAGGATAGGCATTGTCACAATGGATCCGTGTTTTGAGGACCGCAAAATACATGCGGTCGTGTGTATGGAAAAAAAGGCTTGACCCAACTCTGGTGGAATATGTTAACCCTACGGAACCATCAAAATATAACTCAAGAGCAGTAATAAGGCATTTTATCATCTCACCTTTGAACCTCCCATTACAGGTTTTCCAATATAACCACAAACCTGTAGAACATTACACGTCCCGGAATATTATAACAAGGATCATATATATATATTGGCTTGTAACAACATAAAAATAGATTTACCGTTCAAAAATTCCTAGATCCCCCTGCTTCCTCCTCCTAGGCAAACAGCAATTTCCAAGAACCTATAACATCATCTCCCCCTAGTGGACATTTGAGGATTATTCCTTCCTTTTTTTTTTTTTTTTATGTTTCAGTTTTTTGTAAATTCTAAATAAAATATTGATACAAATTTGCAAGTCTGTCATAAATATTTACACCTCTGCTTATTACATTGTATCCATCCCCACATTAGATGGATCCTACAAAGGGAAATACTGCAGACCCTGCTAATTACATGCACTGTCTTTCTGAATACATACATATATATATATATATATATATATATATATATATATATATATGTATAGGGGATGTTTATGGCACCACCTCCACTCTCCAGTCCCTCACCACCACCCACTTGCCTCCAGTTCATACATAAGCTGATAAAGCATGCACAGTGCAGATTATTACACAGGTGCTCCCTGGAGGCAGCAGCTCAGCACCTTGGAGAGCACCTGTCAGTCCTGCTCCCTGCAATCATCTCTTCAGCACCCTGGACAGCTACAGCAAGTACTGCGCATGCTCCAGCCCAGGGATAGACCTGAATGAGGAGGGTTCAGTGTGAAAATATAAGTTGGAGCCATGCAGAAGTCATGCAGACTTTTCCTTCACTGGTGGATAGACACGTATGGCTGTGCACCTTCTGTAGACACCTCTGCTGGGCTGACAACTCTTTGCTTCCTAATCCAACAGCATAGGAAGGATCCTGCATTTCATGGATGATATAGCATTGCTTTATTTGCAATCTGGACTGATTGCAGGTTGGACTTCCTGGGACCTAACTGAGAGCTTTGTATCATGGAATGGGCTTCAACTTCTCAGTAGCAGCAATCATGCAGGAGGCAGAGCAGAGGATCTTCCCACTGTTCTTTGAGGAGAGGCAACTTAACAGGAGCAATGAGTCTCTGCAGGACTTCTTCAGGGGCTTTAACTTTGAGAAATCTGACATCATAGTAGACAGCTCTGCCATAGTGAGGATCATGATCTCCATTGTGTACTCCGTGGTGTGCGCTCTTGGACTAGTAGGCAATGTTCTCGTGCTATACCTCATGAAGACCAAGCAAGGGTGGAAGAAATCTTCCATTAACCTCTTTGTGACCAGCCTGGCAGTTACAGATTTCCAGTTCGTATTGACTTTACCCTTCTGGGCGGTGGAGAACGCCTTGGACTTCAGCTGGTTATTTGGCAAAGCCATGTGCAAAATAGTGTCCTATGTGACGGCCATGAACATGTACGCCAGCGTGTTCTTCCTCACGGCCATGAGCGTGGCCAGGTATTACTCTGTGGCTTCAGCGCTGAAATCCAAGCGCAGACCGATAGGATGCTCCGCCAAGTGGGTGAGTGTCTTGATCTGGGTCTCGGCAATCGTTGCTTCTTTACCCAATGCTATTTTCTCCACCACTGCCACTGTATCCAGTGAGGTCCTCTGCTTGGTCAAGTTTCCAGTCAACAATGGGAATGCCCAGTTCTGGTTGGGGCTCTACCATGCACAGAAGGTTCTTTTGGGCTTCGTCATCCCCTTAGCCATCATCACCATTTGTTACCTACTCCTGGTTCGTTTTATCAGTGATCGAAATGTAAGTTCCTCCAGCACAAAGAGGAGATCTAAGGTGACCAAGTCAGTGACCATTGTAGTCCTTTCCTTCTTTTTGTGTTGGTTACCAAACCAAGCTTTGACTACCTGGGGGATCTTGATCAAGTTGAATGTTGTCCAGTTTGGCTATGAGTACTTCACCACCCAGGCTTACATTTTCCCCATTACGGTTTGCTTGGCACACTCCAATAGTTGCTTGAACCCAATTCTCTATTGCTTGATGCGCAGGGAATTTCGCAAAGCCTTGAAGAACCTCTTCTGGAGGATGACCTCCCCATCCCTTACCAACATGCGCCCCTTCACTGCCACCACCAAACCAGAGCAGGATGAGCAAGGGCATGGCATGGTTCCCCTCAACCCTGTGGAACCTGATGTTATATGTTACCCACCTGGAGCTGTGATATACAATGGCAGATATGACCTCCTACCCAGCAGCTCCACAGAACAGCGCTACTAACCCTTCATAGAAATTGAGGAAGGAGCTACTAACCTTCCATAGAGACTGCAGAATGAGCTACTTACCCTCCATAGAGACTGGAAACTGAGCCACTAACCCTCCATAGAAATTGAGGAAGGAGCTACTAACCTTCCATAGAGACTGGAGAATGAGCTACTAACCCTCCATAGAGACTGCAGAAGGAGCTACTAACCCTCCCATAAGAACTGGAGAGGAGCTGTCTAAGACTGAGTGGTTGAGACCTTCAACCAGTAGGATGTATATAAAACCATCAAGAGCTTATTATAGAATCTATAATTTATATGGGAACACACCTTTATATAAAATGCATATAGAATATGCTTAGGTTCTGCAGATTGTTTATACAGATGTAGCAGGGTTGAGTTTGTCAATGTAGTACAGCTGCCATCCATGCATAGGTTATCAGATGACAAAGTCAGCTCTGCTACATCTGCATCTGAGACTTTTTTATTTTATTTCAACAAAGGTTCTAGGAACCAGAGACAGGCAATCATTTAAGATACTTCTTGTATGAAGTGGTTTTTATCGTCCTCTTTTGCATACAATCCTAAATGGTATTGGATATAAACATGTGTTTGTCATCTGGTTTTTATACTGGGTTTCATTTTTTCTTAAGTCTCACTGAAAATGTCCAAATAGGGAGGGGGAATGTATAAAAAAAAAATTTCAGCGCATGAGCCCACTTATCGCTAGGGCTATAGGCTTCCATGCATTACCGATTTTGTTTTTAAAATGTTACATACTGTTTGAATTTAAAGATGTAGCAGAGCTCAAGGTGTCATTCCCCTGTTTTAACTGTGAATTGAGATATAATGTGATATGTTTGCCTGCAGTCTTATGTGAAACCACAGATATCACAGCGATTTGTGCCAGATAACACACTAAGCTCTGCTACATCTCTATATCATGCAGTACAATGATCATGTGGTGGAACATAAACATGGTATTATAAAGATGGCACACGTTTTTGCAGCACATTGGAAAATTGGATTGCGGTTACTGTGTTGACCTTGATGTAATGTATAGATGTATTAGAGCTGAGTTTGTCATTTGGCACACACAGTGATGTTATTATATCTCTATGATGGATAGGTGGTTTTACACAGGATTGCAGGAAACCCCACAGCATGAGAACAGAGGATGGAGCCTAATGACACAGTCCGCTCTGCTACATCTATATCTATGCATACTCTATACACCGTGTGCACACAGCGACAGAAAAAGGTTTTCTTAGCCCCTGGGATGAGCAGTGTAAATATTCATTTTATGTGCCATCTGCTCAGCACCACACTGACTTTTTATGACCCATTCAGCCATAAAACCACCACTTAAAGGCATTGCCTAAATCACTGTGTATCCTATTACCACACGTTTTTCCCTAAACTTCTGGGATTTTTTTTTTATTATTTTATTTTTGTTTAAATAAAGAAATGTTATTTTATTAATGAAATGCAACAAATTGTCATCTTTAACACTGGTGCATCGGGACTGAGTGTGTCGGTGTAGCAGAGCTGACTGTGTCAGGGTCACAGAGGCACTCACACAGTTGTAGTCTGTGGTTTCCTATAGGACTGAACGTACTGCAATGGAAGGTAACAAAGTAGTTAACATTTTCAGCTCTGCTACATCTCCATAGAATGGCATTTTTGAAAAAAAAATCATAACTGTTTTAATGGAGAATATTAAAAAAAATGTTTATTCTATTTTGTTTTTTCTCCTGACATTTGTACTGTGTTGTCAGGGTCATTTTAAAAAGGGATCGGCCCAACTGGTATATGCCGTTAATGTCAGATAGGTGCAAATCCCAGAGGTAGGACCCGCACCTATCTCCTGAACATGAAGTGAAGGAGAGCACACAGCGCATGCGCAGCATGTTCTCCATTCATCTCTCTCTCTGGGATCTGGAATGTCAGTGCATTACACAGACAAACCATTGATTTTCATTACTGTGTAATACTTCATTACCCCTGTAGGGGAGCTGCAGGGAAAATTAATCACTTAGGCTACTTTCACACTAGCGGAAGGACAGATCCGACAGGCTGTTCACCTTGTCGGATCCGTCCTGTCACTATTTCGCCGCGCCGCCAGACTGCCACTCCATCCCCATTGACTATAATAGGGACAGGGGCGGAGCTCCGACGCAGCACGGCAGTGTACGGCGAGAGGCCGCCGGACTAAAAAGTCGGACATGCAGTACATCGCCGTCACGCTCATAGAAAATGCCTTTTCTTGTCCGCAATTAAGAATAGGACATGTTCTATTTTTTTGTGGAACGGAAGTGCGGATCCGCAAATGCGGATGCGGACAGCACATTCCGGCCCCATTGAAAATGAATGGGTCCGCACCTGTTCCGCAAAATTGTGGAATGGATGCGGACCCATTTTGCGGCTGTGTGAATGGCCCCCTAGTGATATTTCATGGCAGTCCCATATAGGAGCTATTTCATAATTCAGGCATGCTCAACCTGAGGCCCTCCAGCTGTTGCAAAACGACAAATCCCATAATTCCCGTATAGCCTACAGCTATCAGCCTACAGAAGGGCATGGTGGGAGTTGTAGTTTGACAACAGCTGGAGGGCCGCAGGTTGATCAAGCCTGTCATAATTGATGCAAAAAAAAGAAAATCAGACATCATACAGTGCATGATAAGCTCTTTCTAACACATCTAGAACCAGCCCTGGACCTCACATGGATCCAAGGATCTCCCCAATTGTTCTCATAGATTATCTTCAGCCTGGCAGCTCAGGGGACGTGTCCTTTCTGCTGCAGCTCTCTCCCTGTAACTGCCACAGCTTCTAACAGAAGATATGGCTGGTTGCAGTTGAAGATTTAAACTGAGCGCGTGCGACCAGCTCAGTGAGATGGACAAAAAAATAAGGAATCAAACAGCAGGTGGCGCTATACAGATACGGTTTATTGAATAACTCAGTGGCTATAATACATTTTTAATTACATGCAATTGCAAAATTATTTAGATCCAGGCGCTGGTTTGAAAAAATGTAGACTATGCTTCATGGTGCAACCCCTTTAATTAAAGGGTGTGTAGACTTTTGCATCCAATCTTTGATTGTTCTTGGGCAACTAAAGCAAAAACTGTGATGATTAAAACCATCCTCCCGCTTCGTGTCTACTATGAGGACCTGCGTGTCTCCAGACTTCAAACCCTGTGTAGTCTGAAGTATCAGGAGGAGTGGAGTACAGACACTGCGCTTGTGCAGGATACGGAAGTGCACGGCGCAGCGCAAGACTTTGGGAAATGTCAGGTCCAGGTATAATAACATTTACACTGTCTGGCCCTGTTAATCAAAGAGGAGAGGGAGCGGCAGTTGCAGAGAGAGCAGAGCCTCTAGGTGTAACGGCAACGCCCCCATTGCTCCTAGAGGCTCATTTGCATATGTTAAAACATCATTGCCGCTCAATTAATTTCTATGGGAGTTCTAATGATAGACTGCTGTCTCTGGAACTTAAGCAGGGAGGAATCATGACTTCAGGTGGAAAAAAAGACAAATATTCAAAAAAACTAATATATTCGATATAGTGCTATATATTTGTTTTTTTAGAATATTCATAATATTCTAAAACAAGAATATATAGCAATATCAGTACAAATCAGTACACATGATCCCTCCCTGCTTCTAGCTTGTGGGCCAATGAGAAGGCTGCAATATCTTTGACTTTAGGAGTAGTGTTGATCGCGAATTTTCATAATGAGAATTTTCATAATGAGAATTTTCGTAATATAATAATTCGCTATATTGCTATATATTCTTGTTTTAGAATATTACGAATATTCCAAAAAACTAATATATACCAATATAGAGAATATTAGAAAAAAAACGAATATAGAGCAATTTAGCTAATATTGTGCTATAATCTTCTTTTCACGGTCTCCTTGATTCTCATTACAAAAATTAGCATTACGAAAATTCGCAATCAACACTACTCCTAAAGTCAAAGATATTGCAGCCTTCTCATTGGCCCACAAGCTAGAAGCAGTGAGGGATCATGGGTACTGATGAAAAAAAATCTCGAATATTCGAAATTACAAATATATATCACTATAGTCTAAATATTCGCGAATTTCTTGAAGTGCCGATATTCGCATTAAATAATTTGCAATTCGAATATTCGTGATCAACACTAGCGCCTGTGTGCATCGCATAACCAGGACTGATTATTAACCCCTGAAAGTAAAAGACAAAAGTGAGCTAGCAGATCTTGGGGTTGATGTGGTGGAAGCAGGAAACATGAGCAAGCGTAAGGATCTGAGGAACTGCTTTGACTGGGTCCTGTGGGGGGTTCCTGGTATGTTATGGTTAGTAGAGATGGCCTTGCGGTTCGCCCGGCGGTCATTTCGCGGTGAACTTTGCGTGTTCGCGATTCGCCGAACATGCGAACATATTGAGATATTTGCGCCCGCCATATTCTTTTACATTATGAAGCACTTTGACCCATGACACATCCATCAGGTGGTACAGGACAGCCAATTGAGACATTTCAGCACATGGACATACCCCCTACCTTATAAATAAACCTGATCTGGCCGCCATTTTACATTTAGTGTTTTGCCAGTGTAGGGAGAGGTTGCTGTGTGGAGCAGGGACAGGCTGTTAGGGACACCAACCGCAAGCTAATAGGGCCACAAAGGTCTTTTTAAGGACTGGTATAGGTGTGCTATCGATAGGTGTGATACACAGAGGAGTGCGATATACTTATAATATACTTTTATAATGAGTCAAAAACACATAGATCTATATAGTGATCACCTGGAAGTCAGGGGCCTAGGGGCTTACTAGGGCCATTTTTATACAGGGTAAGGTTCCGGACGGGGTCGCTCTTATCAGGGCAGGTGGTCTGTGGTTAGGCTATCAGGGCCAGAATAACACCCCCCTGTAGGGCAATATCAGGGACAGTTCTTTGCCCACCCTGTCCTTCAATACCACATCATCATCTAGCCCAGGGATGGATGTTTTTTGCTTTCCCTCCGGGATTCATGGATGTGCACTGGAACCCCCCGGATTGTGGTAGGACATATGGTTTCTGATTTGGTGCCGCCGAGCACTTGTTATTGCCGACCACATCTGTGCTTTTTGCTTAACTTTAATAATTTAATTTATTTTCATTTTGAGGGATATCTTTTCCATTCACACGTCCGCAAAATGGGTCCGCATCCGTTCCGCAATTTTGCGGAACGGGTGCAGACCCATTCATTTTAAATGGGGCCGAGATGTGCATTTGCGGATCCGCACCTCTGCATCTGTGCTTCCGTTTCTGCAAAAAAATAGAACATGTCCTATTCTTGTCCGCAATTGCAGACAAGATTAGGCATTTTCTATTATAGTGCCGGCGATGTGCGGTCCGCAAATTGCGGAATGCACATTGCCGGTGTCCGTGTTTTGTTGATCCGCAAAACACTTACAGACATGTGAATGGACCCTCATAGTAAAATTATTAAAGGTTACGTTTTACCTTCATGTATATTCTAATGGATTGCCTTCCTTGTACAATGTTATAATATACTTTCTATGTTAGACAGTATATTATAGTGCATTTGTATTGTGCGGCAGTTGTGTGCGGTTCTGCTGCGATACTGCAGGTATATAGAGGGACAAGCGTTATTGGAACAAATCATTTCTACTGGTGTGATATACCAGTCGTCCCCCAAAAAACTGATTGAAGTGGGGTGTAATATACCAATATACTTTCTTTATAGTGCATTTGGGTACTGTATAGTGCATTTGCACATGCGCGTACACGAAAATTATATTGCCGATATTTCGCATTGAAAAAAATAATGAATGGAGATTGCAAAATCGAATAACACATCTGGTATGTCACTGTCCATGTTGTGGGACTATTTGTGCACTTCTAGTAATTATTTCTTGGCTTCAAATATGAGCTGAAGGTTTTTCAGGTTCGCCTTTCATTAAAATGAATGGGACCCGCTGCGAACTTGCGGTTGGCAGATATTCGTTCATCACTAGTGGTTAGTACCTACCAAATGTGGTCCAAGGAAGGACAAATAACCACAGAGTCATGGATGCCCAAGGCGGATAAATGCAGATGGGGAATTAAGGCTAGCCCATCCGGTCCGATCTCACATGAGAGCTGCTGCAGAGCAAATTCCTGAAAAGTGGCGATTTCCACGTTCTCGCTGATGGGTGTTTTTTTATTTCTCTGTGACATGACATAATGATTCCATGAGATAGAACAGAAGCCTCTTCACGTTCGGATGCCGCGTGGTTCATCACTGCAGAGATCACAAGCACCGCACACACGACAATGTCTGCTTTATTCTCCATTTACCTTTAATATCCGCCCAAAGCAAACCTCTCCGAGCATCAGGAAATTGTCCGTTTAAGACCAGGCCGTTTACCTTCCTTCCTGACCAGACGCTTCTTCTGCTTTTTTTTAGCACGTGCATCTATAAAAAACACTTTTTTTTTCTGTTCGGTTATATAAATATTTTGGTGGCTTTTTTTGGTGATTCCTGGGGCTTTATTTTTATGTCATTTTTATTTTAGTATTTTTTACTTTTTCATTTTATCCAGGAAAATGTTTGAAAAAGGGGAAAATTGTCAATTTTTTAAATTTTTTTACTAGCACAAAGCAAAACTAAAATGATACAGTACATTATGTCCAGATTTAATAACGGCCAATTTAATATAGAGAGATATATAGGTTATGACTGCCAGGAGCAGAGCTAGCAGCTGTCGTGTGATGTGCGGTTCATTTTTTATTCATTCTTATTTTTAATTTATGTCTGTATGTATTTATTTATTTTGCACTTTATGCCCCATAAGGTCATACAAGTCCTTTCAGGGGCATTTAAAGGGGTTGGCTCTCCTCACATATTTGTGGCACCAATGTCAGGTAGGTGCGAAGCCCACCTATCCTTAGAAATGGGGCCCCCATGGTGAACGAGGGCGAACCACTAAAGCAAGGCCGCCTCTCCATTTCCCTCTATGGGAGTTCTGAAAATAGTCCAGGCGGCACTCGCCTATTTTCAGCACACCCATAAAAGTGACCACGTTAGCATTAACACATATTAACAATTCTCTTAGGCCTCTTTCACACGGACGTCACGTGTGAGGGCCGGATAGGATGCGGGTGCGTCGCAGGAAAATGTGGGATTTTTCCCCACGAGTGCAAAGCGTTTTAATGCGTTTTCCACGCGTGTGAGAAAAATCAGCTTGTTTGGTACCCAGACCCGAACCCGGACTTCTTCACAGAAGTTCGGGTTTGGATTAGGTGTTGTGTAGATTTGACTATTTGCCCTTATAACATGGTTATAAGGGAAAATAATAGCATTTTTATACAGAATGTAAAGTAAAATAGGGATTGAGGGGTTAAAAAATAAATAAATAAAAAATTTTTTACTCACCTCATCCACTTGTTCGCGAAGCCCTGCTTGTCTTCTTTCTTCTTCTTTGATGACCTGGGACGGAAAGGACCTTTGGTGGCGTCACTGCGCTCATCACATGAAAAAAAGAATAAAAGAAAACCGGCACTCCCAAAAATCTTTGCTGGTGATAAATTTATTAGTCACTCATATTAAGGTGACGCGCGGCGTTTCGGCACTCACAGGTGCCTTTTTCAAACAAGAAGTGAACAGCATTGCTGCTCACTTCTTGTTTGAAAAAGGCACCTGTGAGTGCCGAAACGCCGCGCGTCACCTTAATATGAGTGACCAATAAATATATCACCAGCAAAGATTTTTGGGAGTGCCGGTTTTCTTTCATTTTTCAGATTTTGGGATTATGTCCACACAAACCGAGCACCCCTTAACCAGTACGCTGTGCCGCCTGACTTCATCACACACTGCGCTCATCACATGGTCCATCATCAGGGTAATGGACCATGTGATGAGCACCATGGCGTCACCAAAGGTCCTTTTCCTTGCAGGTCATTAAAGGGGTTGTCCAGGTTCAGAGCTGAACCTGGACAGCCCTCCATTTTCACCCAGGCAGCCCCCCTCGCATGAGCATCGGAGCAGTTCATGCTCCGATGCTCTGCTTTGCCCTGCGCTAAATTGCACAGGGCAAAGGCATTTTTCTGAGTTCCGGTGACGTACCGGGCTCTCTATGGGGCTGACAGGAACCCCGGTGACGTCACCGGCACTGATGGGCAGGATTTGGCTCTGCCCTAGCCAGTAAAACGGCTAGGGCAGAGCTAAAGCCCGCCCCTCAGAGCCGGTGACGTCACCGAACACACTGCTGGGCGGAAGTTACCGCCCGGCAGTGTGTTATTGAAAACACAAGAGCCCGTGCCCTGCGCGATCTAGCGCAGGGCACTGGAGCGCATCGGAGCATGAGATGCTCCGATGCCAGGCTCAGGAGGGCTGCCGGGGTGAAAATAAGGGTATGTCCGGGTTCAGCTCTGAACCTGGACAACCCCTTTAAAGAAGAAAGAAGACGAGCCGGGCAGTGCGAACAAGTGGATGAGGTGAGTATAATATATATATATTTTTTTAACCCCTCAATCCCTAATTTACTTTGCATTCTGTATTAAGAATGCTATTATTTTCCCTTATAACCATTATATAAGGGAAAATAATAATGATCGGGTCTCCATCCTGATCGTCATCTAGAAACCATGCGTGAAAATTGCACCGCATTTGCACTTGCTTGCGGATGCTTGTGATTTTCACGCAGCCCCATTCACTTCTATGGGGCCTGCTTTGCGTGAAAAACGCACAATATAGAACATGCTGCGATTTTCAAACAACGCACAAGTGGTGTGTAAAAATCACCGCTCATGTGCACAGCCCCATAGAAATGCAGCAGGCATTTATTCAGGTGCTGAGAGCATGACAATTGGCTCACAGCCAGACTGTTATTTTATTTTGGGCTACATCCTCTGAGCTGGACCATATGTCTATAGCCATGAGGACTGACATTTCTGTTCACTGATCTGGTAGTGAAGCTCCTATAAAGTACCGTATATGCCAGCGTATAAGACGACCCCCAACTTTTACACTGAAAATATAGAGTTTGGGATATACTCGCCGTATAAGACTACCCCTTTTTCAACACACAGCAGTACATTACTGCATCCCACCACCATCCCTGGGTACCTCTGCCATCCCTGAATCCCACCACCATCCCTGGGTACCACTGCCATCCCTGCATCCCACCACCATCCCTAGATACCACTGCCATCCCTGCATCCCACCACTATCCCTAGATACCACTGCCATCCCTGCATCCCACCACCAACCCTAGGTACCACCGCCATCCCATGGTATCACCACCATCCCTGCATCCCACCACCTTCCTTGCCCTCCCTCCCTGCCTCCCAGACACTAAACATGTGCCACCTATACCCTGAACATGTTTTTGTTATGTTATTCTTCATATTCACATTCACATATGCACATCTGCGCCGCACTTAGATACACCGCACGGAGATCTCGCACATGCGCAGGAGCGAGATGCGAGCGGCCGTGAAGATCCCGTGTATCCACGCTCGCCGCATGAAATCTCGCACATGCGTAGGAGCGAGATGCGAGTGGCCGGGAGGATGGCGGTACAAGGAGCATACAAGGTACAGAGCAGGGGGGAGGCATACAAGGTACAGAGCAGGGGGGAGGCATACAAGGTACAGAGCAGGGGGGAGGCATACAAGGTACAGAGCAGGGGGCGGTATACAAGGTACAGCGCAGCAGGGGGGGCATATGCCGTGGGTTACATCGCAGCTCTCAGCTGCTGGGGATACAAGGCAATAGCCCGGGCTCTCTCTGTTGATAATTCGGGCGTCCCGGCACTGCAGCGCCCGCCATACCCGGCGTATAAGACGACCCCTGACTTTTGAGAAGATTTTCATGTGTTAAAAAGTAGTCTTATACGCAGGAATATAAAGTAATATGCAGAGCCGCCAATCCCGAGGAGCCAGGCTGAAAGGAGGGTGTTCATGTTGGAGCAAAAGTGAAGCTCATTACTTCAGTAGTGCAGCTCCACTTTCTTAAACCGGTACACTCACATAATCTTGGCGGTTGCACGTCTATAGTCCAGTCCGTAAGCACAATTGTACTAACAAACAGGCATAGTCCTTGAAACTTTAAGTAGTCCAAAGATACGTCCCTGATCAAGGGGTACTGTTCGGCCAATGCAGACAAATGTCGGTTCCTTGCTCCCAGAATACACATAGACCACTACATTCCTCTTGGGAGTGTTCCCACTAGCTCTGCCCCATGATACCCTTCCCTTTACAGCCTGACTGTGGGATCCTCTGGGCGGACTGGAGGTATCTTTTCCAACCTCACTGCTCCTCACAGTAGTTCCCCATTCCAGATGCACTACTGTGGGCCAAACTGCTCTAATAAATGTGGCCATTTTCTGGTCACCACCACTACTACTCATCCCTATTCCTGGACTAATTTTCAGCCCTCCACCCTCAAGTCTCTTGTAGTGTTGATCACGAATATTCGAATTTCGAATTTTTATCGTGAATATAGGTACTTCGAAAATTCATGAATATTTTGAATATAGTTATATATATTCGTATTTTCGAATATTCGAATTTATTTTCCCTTTTTTTTTTTTTTTTTTTTTTTTTTTTTTTTTAAATCAGTACACATGATCCCTCCCTGCTTCTAGCTTGTGGGCCAATAAGAAGGCTGCAATATACTTGACTTTAGGAGTAGTAGTGTTTGCGAATTTTGCTCTATATTCGTTTTTTTCGAATATTCGCTATATTGCTTTATATTCTTGTTTTAGAATATTACGAATATTCAAAAAAACTAAGTTATAGCAATATAGCGAATATTCGGGAAAAAAAAATCGAATATAGAGCAATTTAGGCCTCTTTCACACTTGCGTTGTCCGGATCCGTCGTGTATTTCATTTGCCGGAAGTGTCCGCCGGATCCGGAAAAACGCAAGTGAACTGAAAGCATTTGAAGACGGATCCGTCTTCAAAATGCGTTCAGTGTTACTATGGCAGCCAGGACGCTATTAAAGTCCTGGTTGCCATAGTAGTAGTGGGGAGCGGGGGAGCGGCATACTTACAGTCCGCGCGGCTCCCGGGGCGCTCCAGAATGACGTCAGAGCGCCCCATGCGCATGGATGACGTGCCATGCGATCACGTCATCCATGCGCGTGGGGCGCCCTGACGTCACACTGGAGCGCCCCGGGAGCCGCACGGACGGTAAGTATGCTGCTCCCCCGCTCCCCACTACACTTTACCATGGCTGCCAGGACTTTAGCGTCCCGGCAGCCATGGTAACCATTCAGAAAAAGCTAAACGTCGGATCCGGCAATGCACCGAAACGACGTTTAGCTTAAGGCCGGATCCGGATCAATGCCTTTCAATGGGCATTCATTCCGGATCCGGCCTTGCGGCAAGTCTTCAGGATTTTTGGCTGGAGCAAAAAGCGCAGCATGCTGCAGTATTTTCTCCGGCCAAAAAACATTCCGTTCCGGAACTGAAGACATCCTGATGCATCCTGAACGGATTTCTCTCCATTCAGAATGCATTAGGATAAAACTGATCAGGATTCTTCCGGCATAGAGCCCCGACGACGGAACTCTATGCCGGAAGAAAAGAACAACGCAAGTGTGAAAGAGCCCTTAGCTAATATAGTGCTATAATCTTCTTTGTCTAATAGTTGTAAGTTGAAAAATTCTCAATAAAAAATTTGAATCCGAAAATTCGAATTACGAAAATTCGCATATTACACAATCATTACCTTGCCGATTTTTTTAGTATAAAAAATCGTGGAATATAACGAATATTCGAATTTGCGAATATTCGACGAATATTCTACAAAATATTCGCGAAATATTGCAAATTCGAATATGACCCCTGCCGCTCATCACTAGTCTCTTGATGCTCCATTGACAACTTGGGCTTGTGCACAGCATATGGCACCACTGCTCCACTCTTCCTCACAGCACAGACATGCTGGTAGCCTGCATTCACTTGCTGCAGCGGCCACTGCAGCAGGCATTTATTGAGTGCTCACCGCCATCAGGTGCTGAGAGCATGACAAGTGGGTCACATCTTCACTAACTGTCTGGCGCCAGACTGTTATTTTATATAGGGGCCGGCCACATCTTCTGAGCTATGACATATGTCTGTAGCAATGGGGACCGACGGATTTCTCTTCACTACTCTCAGCCATAGAGCAGTGTACCAGCGGCTGGATCTGGTAGTAATATGCAGAGCTGTCAATCCCAAGGAGGCAGGTGGTGGCACAGCAGGGTGATAGGAGGGTGTTCATGTTGGAGCAAAAGTACAGCTCATTACTTCAGTAGTGCAGCTCCCCTGTCTTCCATCAGTACACGCACAAATGGATCTCAGGTAGGAATGGCAGGAGGCACAAGGATCTCTCTAGTGACATGAGTCTAGGGGGACATATAACGTGATCTCTTTATAAAGTGTCTGCAAAATAGAACACCATAAACATGTTCATACCAACTCCATGTACTTGATCATTACGAAGGACACCAGATGTGACATTGAAAAGAAATGCTCGCTTACTGTAAATTGCTTATATCGGTCCTTGAGTTTTACCTCATTATAAATGGCTTTTTCTGCACAGTATTTTCCTAAGATGGCTTTTGTCTGCAGAACATCACGCTTCTCCATGGACACCCTGGAGCGGATATGATACGGGGCAGAGAGCTACCATACAATGGCACTTAGTGACTTTTTAGTTTTAGTTCACCTCTTTTGCTCCTTGTTGCTGCCATGCAAAACTTGCAGAAATTTCCGCAACCAAAAATTTCTGTAAAAAATTAATAAAAATTCAGATGCATGGGACAGGTGCGGAAAGTCTGAACATTTCCTAAAGGCCCCCTAACACCTGGGGCTCAAGGATCTAGAGGATCCCCGAGCCCTAGTCAGGGGTTCCCCCAAACACAACCATACCTGTCAGTTTTACAGTAGGGAAGGTAAACTGATCTTAGCTGCTCAAAAATGCTGTGCAAAGCAAGTACCTGATGCAAAAACAGATGTGTCCTTCCTTACCTGTGCTCTTGGCCGGATAAGTCCTGATAGGTGTGATACGAGGCCAGCTTCTCCAAATAACAGGATTTTGAGATATTGTGTCATGAGATGTCTATCCTATGTGCGTCATTGTATTGCCACCCCATGGTTGTCTTGTGAATTGCAGCCTGCCAAGAGTTTTGCTAGTATGCTGCATTATTGTACTGTTTTATGAGAAATGGGGTCTTAACTAAATTCGAGCTACTGTAAAGTATGGATGGACGCATCTGTAAATCACTGGGAAAGAATTTGTAGTTTTATTTCACCCCATCCCCCCAACAAAATGACTAAAAGTAATACAATACATAAAAGGTACCCCAAAATGGTCTAAAAAAAAATAATTACTTTCATACAGCTATGATTGATGGCAAATATTTTTTAAAAAATCTGGCTTTTGCAATAGATGAAAAATGCTGCATCCTGAAAATCTAAAATAAGCCCCCTCCGTAAAGGGGTAAGGTCATAGAAAACCCCTTTAAGACTGAAAGGCACCTATTAGACCATGTCCCCCTCACAGTACCAATGCCCCCTAAGAGCCCCTCTCACAGTAGCTCTGCTTCCTTATTGCCCCATATAACAGCAATGATGCCCTCCCACACTAGTGATGCCCCCTTAGTAGCCCCTCACAGTAAGAATGCCCCTTAAGGGGTTGTCTCATCTCAGACAATGGGGGCATATTGCTAGTATATGCCCTCATTCTCTTATAGGTGCGGGTCCCACCGCTGGGACCCACACTTATATCGGGAATTGAGCCCCGCAAAGTGGTGGCTGGAGGACTGCGGTCCGGCCACCACCAAGCGCGCTCCCCATTCAAGTGAATGCTACCACGCAAGACCGGCCACCGATCCCATTCACTTCTATGGGCCTAAAGTCGGCACCATAGAAAATGAATGGAGAGCAGCTGCGCATGCACAGTCTGCCCTCCACCACTTTCGGGGCTCCATTCTCGATACAGGTCGGGTCCCAGCGGTGGGACCCGCACCTATCAGACAATGAGGCATATCCTAGCGATACACCCCGATTGTCTGAGATTAGAATAACTCTTTAAGAGCCCTCCTCACTGTAGCTCTGCTCCCTTATCGCCCCACATGATGATGCCCTCCCACACTAGTGATGCCTCATTAGTGGCCCCTCACAGTAAGAATGCCTGCTAAGAGCCCTCCTCACAGTCGTTCTGCTCCATTATTGCCCCATATAACATCAAGATGCCCTCCCACACTAGTGATGCTCCCTTTAGTACCCCCCTCAAAGTAAGAATGCCCCTCTAACAGTAGCAATACTCCCTTATAGCCCCACATAACAGTAGGGATGCCTGCCCACACTAGTGATTCCCCCTTAGTGCCCCCTCACACAAAGAATGCCCCTTTAGTTCCCTCCACACAGTGGTGAATCCCCTTTAGTGACCCCTGCACTATAGCAATGCCCTGTAAATCTATTAGGGCTCTTTCACACGGGCGGATGCCATGTGTAGAATCTGCTGCGGAGCCCCGCTCCGGACAGCAGAGACATCATGTTAATGCTCCGTGTCTCTGCTCTCTGGAGCGGCATTTGGCATTCTTTCACGCAGCGGATTACCCGCACAGCATCCGCCCGTGTGAAAGAGCCCTTAAAATAATAAAAGTAACACTAAGCCCCACAACGAGCAGAACACGAGCCCATCTGCAGAAGCCATCATCCCCTGGCTTGCGCTCCCATCCCGCTCAGCACAGCAGGTGGGATGATGTCACTGCATCGCGCCTGCCTATGGCAGAGGTCAATGGCAGAGCAGGGAGCTGATAGAACGCTCCCAGGGACAGCAGCTGAGATCCAAGACTGTCCCACTGGATTCAAGACCGTTGGGTGGTGATCTCTTTGGTGCCAAGGTCCTTTTTGTCCAAGACATTTGAGATGTTAATTGGCTGGGTTCGGAGCTACATTCGCACCACTTGCAGAGCTTTTCTTCTGTCAAAATGCCAGGCACCATGATGAACCCCTAAGGGCCCCTTTATAGGTCAGTGATGTCCGTTGGGTGCCTGTGTTATGTGATGGATGTAATCAAAGTCTTCGCACACGCACACACTGTACAGAAGGCAAAGCGTTACCCACCAAAGCACATCCGTGTAATATACTTAAGGGATCCATCTGGATAACGGCGATGAGACCCCCCTCTATTATATACGCCCTCACTGCTCATCCTGATAAGTCTGATCAGATGTTTTTGTAAAGATTGAGGATAAACCCAATGAATATAATAAAAGCCTTTTAAATTAATTAACGAGATGCAGAAATGCTCCAGGGAAAGTCATGGAAATTAATTAGAAGAGTAAACAGTAGAACGTGACCTCCTCTGAACATGAGCAGCGCACAGAGAGGACAGGACGAGCAAGAATGGCGGCATATATGCGATGATGTTACTGACAGAAATGTGGGGAAGGGGGAGCAACTTGCCAACAAAAGAAGCAGTTCACCCTGAAAGGGGGCCCCACCTGCACCATATTATAGCATGTGTGAGGCAGGAGACCCAGCGGTGGGGAGCTTAGTGTCTCGCCTGGTGCCAGCTATGGGCGGGTGATCCATATACCAGTAGAAGGGGCTGTAGCTACACTGGTGGGTGTTCTGAGCGACTCTGAGGCATGATGAGGTGCTATATGCTGGGGTTGAGGAGGGATCTAGTTGGGATCCAGGGGTGCACCTAGCCTTTCTACTGCCTGAGGCGAAAACTGAAACGGCGCCCCCAGCCCCTCCCCAATTTCTTAACCTAACCCCTTCCCTTCAGCCCATGGCCCTTTGGCTGCCCACCTGGTGCTGCCTGAGGCGATCGCCTCACCTGGCCTCATTGGTGGTGCACCCCTGTTGGGATCTAGTCGTGAACGTATGAGAATGTCCTCCTGCTCCAAATGTCCTTTTTGCTTCTGCGAAACTGCTGGCTCCTTGGTTAAAAGCATGGAGAATTTTCATGAAATATTCCCCTGAAGTGTGGTATGACTCAGACACAGGCTATTGCAGTGGCATACGGTACGTCAACCATTGACTATAATTGTAAAAACATACATCATGCGGTATACATTTGTTGTACCGTGCACCACTGGATAGGAAAGCATGGTAGACTCCCCTTTTCTGTACAGCATGGCAACATATAATGGCTGCATATGCCACAAGGACACTGTTTTGGCGTACACTGGGGGCATGAAAACCTATGGGCACATCGGAGTATAAGTCAAGGGGTAGTATACCGCCAAATTGTCTCATAAAAAGAGATGTAAAAGATGGTCCTTGGTGTCTGAAAAAGTCCAAAGGTCTACTGTAAGAAGACACTTATAAATGGCACACAGCAGGTTGGGCCCTGTGCATTGGAGCCTACAAGTGGGGGCCCAAAAAGCACATCCTTCATTCTACATATAGGTGGGGGCTGGGCAATTAGTAAAGTAGATTAATGTCGGCCAAACCTGCCAATTTTGGTGGGACCATCTAATGATTATGGGGGTGTCCTGACTTTCCTCTGATGGCAGATATTGGGAATTTGGACTCCCAACCGTCTTGATCTTGGGGGAGATAAGCAGCCACCAGAGGTGTCTGTCAGCAGTTTACTCCCCACTCAGAACGCATGCTCAAATGAGCTGAACATACAAACATACAAGTGTTTGGAGGTGCTGTCCATCTGACTGTTATCTAAATTGTATGGCCATTGGAAGTGATCACTTACTATAGTGCCATGATGGTCTCGGTGGCAGACGTTGCCTCTGTTTCCAATCATTCTTTTTGACCATTTTTAACATGTTTATTCTGATTATTTTCTCATCAGTTCCTTTTCAGTTCATCAGTTCCTGTTCAGGAGAAAATTCCACTTGTGTAGTCGAGGCTGGAATGACAAGAATCACTATAATATAATCTGCGTTGAGAAGAGGGAAACAATAATTACATGGCAGTCTTGTCATTGACATTGCAAGCAGACAACAGTAATCTGCACAATACCAGATGGCTTCTTGTGAAGGAGGGACAAAGCTGACATGGTCATGGATGTCACTTAAAAACCACTCATGAAGAGCACCTTGCCCATTTGCATCTACACAGGGGGAGAATATACATCTCGTCAATTGACACCAATTTTCAGGATGCATTTAGAGGAGCCTGGACCAGTGGTCTTCATCAGGGAGATGGATACTAGAGGACTGATTGATGGAATGAAGATGGCTCATGGACACATGTAATATTGGGTACTTTCTTCTGTCATTTTTGCTGGATTACATGCAGTTTTTTTATACTGTGGTAATGTGCACAGTATAACCGGGGAGGGTGTGTATACCCCACCCAGATACCTCAGCTGGGTGAGGTAAATGAAGTCCAGAAATGGTGTTGCTTCAGCAAACATAGTTGCTGGAGCAGTTTTTTTGTTAAAGTTGTATGGGCTGGATTTTATTTGGACTGAAAGGTAGGTCTGGAAGAGGGACCTTTCAGTCCACACACCCTTCCACTGCACATATTCCCTTTAATCTGAGGTGATTGCAGGTGAGGCGGTCAGTGATAATCAATGAGGGATAAAACAACCCTCTGTGTATTAGGCCTCATGCACACAACCGGTTTTTTTTTTTGCGGTCCGCAAAAACGGGTTCCGTAGTTCCGTGATCCGTGTCAGTTTTTTCTTCCGTGGGTCTTCCTTGATTTTTGGAGGATCCACGGACATGAAGGAAATAGTCGTTTTGGTGTCCGCCTGGCCGTGTGGAGCCAAACAGATCCGTCCTGACTAGTGATGAGCGGGAGGTACCATATTCGATTTTGCGATATTTCGCGAATATTCGAATGAATATTCGTGTTATATTCGTCAAAATCGAATATTCGTAATTATTCCAATTATCGCGAATAATATGCGATTTAATTAATCGCGTATTGCGATTTTTTTCTTTTGATAGTATAAGGCAACGTTCCTATGCTAATTGACTATGGCTAGGCTAATATGTGTATTTTACGAAATTTTGTAATATTGCTCTAACTTCGTCTTTTAGAATATTCGTAATATTCTAAAAGACGAAGTTAGAGCAATATTACAAAAATTTCATAAAATACACACATAGATTGTAATTATAATCATTTTTTTTTCTCTAATTTTTTTTGCCTCTTCTGAACTTAAAGGGACTCTGTCACCACTTTCTAACCCCCACTTTTAAAACTATAGTTCTGTCCATGGAGCCCCTGTGATTTCAATGGTGTTGTTATATGCGAAATCCGCAGGCTCGTTTTGATAAAAAAACCTTTTATCTAACCTGTCAGTCATGAGGATAAGGTGCCCAGGGCGTTTCTCCTGGTCTGAACATGCCGCCAGCCGCCGCCGCCGTTGGTGCCCAGCTCCTCCTCTGCCTTGAATTTGCGCCGCCTGAATGTCAAGAAATACGCCTCCGGCTCTCCCTCAGTCCCCCCTCCTTCTTTTCTAAGATCCCGCGCGTGCAGCAGTGTTCGCGTTAGCGGGAGGTTGAGCGAAGTGCGCATGCGCATGCGCACTTCGCTCAATGAGGCTGAATCGAAAAGTCCGCACGGGCGCATCAGGCACAGGCCTGTGCGCACGCGCGAAATTTTAGAAAAGGAGGGGGGACTGAGGGAGAGCCGGAGGCGTATTTCTTGACATTCAGGCGGCGCAAATTCAAGGCAGAGGAGGAGCTGGGCACCAACGGCGGCGGCGGCATGTTCAGACCGGGAGAAACGCCCTGGGCACCTTATCCTCATGACTGACAGGTTAGATAAAAGGTTTTTTTACCAAAACGAGCCTGCGGATTTCGCATATAACAACACCATTGTAATCACAGGGGCTCCATGGACAGAACTATAGTTTTAAAAGTGGGGGTTAGAAAGTGGTGACAGAGTCCCTTTAAGTTTAGTAAAATATGTACACTATAAAAAAAATTACTATAGCAGTATATTAGCTAAATTACAATCTATGTGTATTTTACGAAATTTCGTAATATTGCTCTAACTTCGTCTTTTAGAATATTCGTTATATTGCTCTAACTTCGTCTTTTAGAATATTACGAATATTCTAAAAGACGAAGTTAGAGCAATATTAAGAATATACGTAAAAAGTTGAAATCGCAATGCGATTAATAAAACTCGAAGTAATCGCATGCCGATTTCAACTTAGCACTGCTATACTCCATATTAGGCTAGAATTAACGAATATGGAATATAGCAGTGTTAAGTTGAAATCGCAATTCGATTATTATAACTTGAATTAATCGAATTGCGATTTCAACGCAATTCTCAAATCCGACAGTACATTCTAGTATATGGAGACGTTCCCATGGTGATGGGGACGCTCCATGAGCACGGAAGTTGGCAGAAGCGGCAACGGGCACTGACTGGAGCAGCTAAGAAGCCAGGAATCCAAAGGACAGGTAAGAACAACTTTAGGGAAGTGGGAAAGAAAAAAATATAACAATAAAAAAAACAAAAAGAATATTTGATTTTGCGAATATATAGAACTATATTCAAAATATTCTCGAAATCTCGAAATTGCGATATTCGAGAAAAAAATTTGCAATTCGAATATTCGCGCTCAACACTAGTCCTGACTTACAATGCAAGTCAATGGGGACGGATCCGTTTGACGTTGACACAATATGGTGCAATTGCAAACGGATCCGTCCCCCATTGACTTTCAATGTAAAGTCAGGAGTCCCTATTATACCATCAGAGTTTTCTCCAATCCGATGGTATATTTTAACTTGAAGCGTCCCCATCACCATGGGAACGCCTCTATGTTAAAATATGCCCTCGGATTTGAGTTACATCGTGAAAACTCAGATCCGACAGTATATTCTAACACAGAGGCATTCCCATAGTGATGGGGGTGCTTCAAGTTAGAATATACTAAGAACTGTGTACATGACTGCCCCCTGCTGCCTGGCAGCACCCGATCTCTTAAAGGGGGCTGTGATACGCACAATTAGGGGTTAATTGTGCGTATCATAATCCCCTGTAAGAGATCAGGTGCTGCCAGGCAGGAGGGGGCACACCCCCCCTCCCTCCCCTGCATTACATTCATTGGTGGCCAGTGCGGCACCCCTTCCTTCTCTCCCCTGTATTACATTCATTGGTGGCCCATGCGGGATCCCCCTCCCTCCCTCCCTCCACTGTATTACATTCATTGGTGGCCAGTGCGGCACCCTCCACCCTCCCTCCCCTGTATTACATTCATTGGTGGCCAGTGCGGCCCCCCTCCCTCCCCTGTATTACATTCATTGGTGGCCAGTGCGGCCCCCCTCCCCCCCCCTCCTAATTAAAATCCCCCCCATCATTGGTGGCAGCGGAGAGTTCCCATCGGAGTCCCAGTTTAATCGCTGGGGCTCCGATCGGTAACCATGGCAACCAGGACGCTACTGCAGTCCTGGCTGCCATGGTTACTTAGCAATTTTAGAAGCATTATACTTACCTTCGCTGTCTGTGGCTGGCCGGGCGCTCCTCCTACTGGTAAGTGAAAGGTCTGTGCGGCGCATTGTTTATAGCACAGACCTGTCACTTACCAGTAGGAGGAGCGCCCGGCCGGTCACAAACAGCGAAGGTAAGTATGATGTTTCTAAAATTGCTAAGTAACTATGTCAGCCAGGACTGCAGTAGCGTCCCGGTTGCCATGGTTACCGATCGAGTCCCAGCGATTAAACTGGGACTCCGATTGGAAATCTCCGCTGCCACCAATGATGGGGGGGATTTTAATTAGAAGGGGGGGGGAGAGGGGACGCCGCACTGGCCACCAATGAATGTAATACAGGGGAGGGATGGAGGGGGGGCCGCACTGGCCACCAATGAATGTAATACAGGGGAGGGAGGGAGGGGGGCCGCACTGGCCACCAATGAATGTAATACAGGGGAGGGAGGGAGGGGGGCCGCACTGGCCACAAATGAATGTAATACAGGGGAGGGAGGGGGGCCGCACTGGCCACCAATGAATGTAATACAGGGGAGGAAGGTCTGCCCCCTCCTGTCTGGGAGCACCTGATCTCTTACAGGGGGCTATGATACGCACAATTAACCCCTCAGGTGCGGCACCTGAGGGGTTAATTCTGCGGATCACTGCCCCCTTTAAGAGATTGGGTGCTGCCAGGCAGCAGGGGGCAGTCATGTACACAGTTCGTAGTATATTCTAACTTGAAGCGTCCCCATCACTATAGGAACGCCTCTGTGTTAGAATATACTGTCGGATCTGAGTTTTCACAAAGATCTGAAAATTCTTTTATGCAGACGGATCTGCGGTTCCGTCTGTGTGAAACAGCCTATCGACACGGATAACGGACACGGATGACAATCTTGTGTGCATCCGTGCTTTTTCACGGACCCATTGACTTGAATAGGTCCGTGAACCATTGTCCGTCCAAAAAAATAGGACAGGTCCTATTTTTTGGACGGACAGGAAACACGGATCACGGACGCGGATGAACAACGGTGCATTTTCCGAGTTTTCAACGGACCCATTGAAAGTCAACGGGTCCGCAGAAAATCATGGAAAACGGAACAACGGACACGGATGTACACAACGGTCGTGTGCATGAGGCCTTAGTCTGAGAGAGGAATTCAATAAGAAGCCTGGAGAGGCTCTGTGTGGTCCCAGCCAGGAGGGCTGGGGGGCTACAAGCCTGAGAAAGCCTGAATTTGAATGGGGCCCAGCGACGCCTGAGGGAAGAGGTGTCGCACGGTCCGAGTCGGGAGGATGGTGGCTCTGAGCTGTTACGAGCAACAGGGATCTCTGGCCCGTTTCTTACTAACTTTATTTGATGCAGTTGCCGTGCCTTACACCGGACTCTGCCTGGTGTTTGCTGGGAGAGCTTTTTGATTATTATGATTGTTCACCCCTTGGGACCTTTTCTACAGACCTTTCAGCATGGCCAGACCAACTGTGGTAATCCTAATTACCTGAACCTTCCCACTGGGGTCTAGCTCCATTGCTTCCCCACCGGATCTGCATAGACATCCTGTGTAGACATCCTGTTTGACACCGGTCACGTGATTGCTGCAGCCAGTGACTGGCCCCAGCAGTCACGTGACCCAGTGACAAGACAGATGGGTGACACATCACTACTGTCGCCAGTGATTGTCTGCAGCGGACATGTGACCTGTATCAAACAGGATGTTGACACGAGGATACCCGGGACGAGCAGAGCTGGTGGGACATCAGTGGAGTCGGAATCCAGTGGCAGAAATCAGGTAAGTATAATTACCACACTTCGAGGTCCCTAGGGACAAAAAAAACCTTTAAAATACCTTTATTTTCTGTGCCTCTTTGCCGGGTATAAGTAGCATAGCCTCAGTACAACTCGTCAAACTAAAAGTGACTTATTTTCTGGGTGTAGGCTAACGTCATCGGCGCACTGAGGAAGGAGCGGGTAAGCGAGCGTCCTTCTCTCAGAGCGCCTGCGCCGAATGAGGACCGGTACGGCGCAGGCGCGGGATTTTATGGGCAGAGAGGGCCAGCGAGAGGAGGAGAGCGCTCGCTGGCCCTGTCAATCAAGTAGAGGATGTGGCGGCTACCAGCAAGTAACCAACCAACTTGCTGGTAGTGAAGAAATTTACATATCACAAAAGTACTATTTTTAAAGAATTTAAAGCACAGCCAGAGGTAGGAGGGGTATATATGGACTCTGCGTACATTAGCAAGTATATTAAGTCCAATACTGAAAATTGCTGTTTGGGGGGTGACAGAAGCCCTTTAAGCGTGTATTAACCTATTACTAAGCATTTATAAATAGTAACGATAGCTAATTGCGGCACCCAGCTTTCCCGGGTGCCGATAACACGGCGAACCCATAGTCTTCCTTAGCGTCTTCATACAGATTAGTATTTTGTCCCGTCACAGACCCAGCAGCTGCGGCAGAAACAACAGTAGCTGCGTCAGCCGCGGCACCCAACTTTCCCGGACACCGATTCTGTCTTCCCATTTTGTTCTATTTCATAGCCACATCTATCACAGATATTCAAAATAGCTATCTAACACAGATATGTATCATTTATAAATATTAACAATAGCTAACTTGCGGCACCCAACTCTCCCGGGTGCCGATAACACGTATCTAGCTTCTAACACGACAGCTGTCGATCAATTTGCACAAACACGTACCAAATTTAGAAATCTGCAATGTTTATACATGTGCTACGAGTAGTGTTGAGCGAACTTGTGTTTTAAGTTCGGCGTCTAAAGTTCGAGTTCAGGTTATCAAAGTATCCCGTTATGGATTCTAAATTCCGTTATGGTCCGTGGTAGCGGAATCCATAACGGGATACAATCGATAACCCGAACCCGAACTTTAGACGCCGAACTTAAAACACAAGTTCGCTCAACACTAGTTATGAGACATATTCTGCCTAATGCACGAGCAGCTGCGACCATAGCAAACAGTTGTCAAACCATGTCCGGACGTTCTAATATCGTTAACAATAAAATGATATTAAGACTCTATCAATCTCTTTATCAGACTATTAATCTATTCTAATCTTATAAAAACCTAAGCTATCTGTCTATCTGTCTAACCGTCTTTCTACCCATTTAATTGATAAATATTTGATCTATTATCTATCAATCTATCAATTTACATATCTATCTATATATCTATCTACCCATTTATCTTTCTTTTATTTATCTAGTTACCTATCTATCTAGACCAAAGCTATCATTTAATAGATAAATATTTTATCACATATCTATCAATCTATTTAAGCTATCTATCTTTCCAGCATCTATCTTCTAATACATAACTATCTATACAGCAGCTATTAATCTATCTATCTATCTTCTAATATCTAACAATGTATCCATTTATCTTTCTATACACCTGCTATCTATCTAGTTACCTATCCAAATCTATCATTTAATAGATAAATAATGTATCTATTTTCTTTTAAGCTATTTAGCTATCACATATCTATCTATCACACAGCTATCTATCCAGCATCTATCTATTTATCTATCTTCTAATATCTAACAATGTTATCTATTTATCTTTCTATACACCTGTTATTTTATCTAGTTACCTATCTCCTATCTATCTATCTATCTATCTATCTATCTATCTCCTATCTATCTCTCTATCTATCTATCTATCTATCTCCTATCTATCTATCTCCTATCTATCTATCTATCTATCTATCTCCTATCTATCTATCTATCTATCTATCTATCTATCTATCTCCTATCTATCTATCTCCTATCTATCTATCTATCATCTATCTGTCTATCTATCTATCTGTCTATCTATCTCCTATCTATCTATCTCCTATCTATCTATCTATCATCTATCTGTCTATCTATCTATCTATCTATCTATCTCCTATGTATCTCTCTATCTATCTATCTATCTCCTATCTATCTCCTATCTATCTATCTATCTATCTATCTATCTCCTATCTATCTATCTCCTATCTATCTATCTATCTCCTATCTATCTATCTATCTCCTATCTATCTATCTATCTATCTATCTATCTCCTATCTATCTATCTATGTCCTATCTATCTATCTCCTATCTATCTATCTCCTATCTATCTATCTCCTATCTATCTATCTATCTATCTATCTATGTCCTATCTATCTATCTCCTATCTATCTATCTCCTATCTATCTATCTATCTATCTATCTATCTATCTATCTATCTCCTATGTATCTCTCTATCTATCTATCTATCTCCTATCTATCTCCTATCTATCTATCTATCTATCTATCTATCTATCTCCTATCTATCTATCTCCTATCTATCTATCTATCTCCTATCTATCTATCTATCTATCTCCTATCTATCTATCTATCTATCTATCTATCTATCTATCTATCTATCTCCTATCTATCTATCTATGTCCTATCTATCTATCTCCTATCTATCTATCTCCTATCTATCTATCTCCTATCTATCTATCTATCTATCTATCTATCTATCTCCTATCTATCTATCTATCTATCTATCTATCTATCTCCTATCTATCTATCTATCTATCTATCTCCTATCTATCTATCTCCTATCTATCTATCTATCTATCTATCTATCTATCTATCTATCTCCTATCTATCTATCTATCTATCTATCTCCTATCTATCTATCTCCTATCTATCTATCTATCTATCTATCTATCTATCTATCTCCTATCTATCTATCTCCTATCTATCTATCTATCTATCTATCTCCTATCTATCTATCGATCTATCTATATATCTATCTACCAATTTATCTTTCTATATACCGTTTATTTATCTAGTTACCTATCTATCTAGCCCAAATCTATCATTTAATACAGTGATGCCCAACCTACGGCCCGCGATACTGTTTCATGCGGCCCGTGCGACTCCCTGAAAAAAGTCTAAGGCGTAACAATACGCCTTAGACTTTTTCCCCACATTCATCAGCGCAGTGAGCGCTGTGAACGGGACAGGCAGCGCAGCGATGCTGCCTGTGCCTGAAATAACCAGTAACAAAGCTCCTTACAGCAAGAAGCTTTGTTATTGGTTGGTATGAGCGCGCCACAGCAATACAAGTCGGTTCAGACAGGGGAAGCCGGCGGGAGCTGGAAGGAGGAGGGGCCGGCTCCCGGGGGTGGCTGCAGTAAGGAGAGCGGGGCACGCTGCCGGAGGACCTTGGGCAACATGACAGGGCTGCTGGAGAGGTAAGGAGTGTGGACTCATGTGACTGGTCCCTGGTGACCCTCTTCCCCCCTCCTACTATCACCCCACTAGCGACCCTGCTCCCCCTCCTCCTGTCACCTCACTAGTGACCCTGCTCCCCCTCCTCCTGTCACCCCACTAGTGACCCTGCTCCCCTCTCCTCCTGTCACCCCACTAGTGACCCTCCTCCCCTCTCCTCCTGTCACCCCACTAGTGACCCTGCTCCCCCCTCCTCCTGTCACCCCACTAGTGACCCTGCTCCCCCCTCCTCCTGTCACCCCACTAGCGACCCCATTCCCTCCTCCTCCTGTCACCCCACTAACTACCCTGCTCCCCCTCTTCCTGTCACCTCACTAGTGACCCTGCTCCCCCTCTTCCTGTCACCCCACTAGTGACCCTGTTCCCCTCTCCTCCTGTCACCCCACTAGTGACCCTCCTCCCCTCTCCTCCTGTCACCGCACTAGTGACCCTGCTCCCCCCTCCTCCTGTCACCCCACTAGTGATCCTGCTCCCTCCTCCTCCTGTCACCCCACTAGTGACCCTGCTCCCCCCTCCTCCTGTCACCCCACTAGTGACCCTGCTCCCCCTCTTCCTGTCACCCCACTAGTGACCCTGCTCCCCCTCTTCCTGTCACCCCACAAGTGACCCTGTTCCCCTCTCCTCCTGTCACCCCACTAGTGACCCTGCTCCCTCCTCCTCCTGTCACCCCAATAGTGACCCTGCTCCCCCTTTTCCTGTCACCCCACTAGTGACCCTGCTCCCCCTCTTCCTGTCACCCCATTAGTGACCCTTCTCCCCTCTCCTCCTGTCACCCCACTAGTGGCCCTGCTCCCCCTCTTCCTGTCACCCCACTAGTGACCCTGCTCCCCCTCTTCCTGTCACCTCACTAGTGACCCTGCTCCCTCCTCCTCCTGTCACCCCACTAGTGACCCTGCTCCCCCTCTTCCTGTCACCCCACTAGTGACCCTGCTCCCCCTCTTCCTGTCACCTCACTAGTGACCCTGCTCCCTCCTCCTCCTGTCACCCCACTAGTGACCCTGCTCCCCCTCTTCCTGTCACCCCACTAGTGACCCTGCTCCCCCTCTTCCTGTCACCCCACTAGTGACCCTGTTCCCCTCTCCTCCTGTCACCCCACTAGTGACCCTGCTCCCCCCTCCTCCTGTCACCCTACTAGTGACCTTGCTCCCCTCTCCTCCTGTCACCCCACTAGTGACCCTGCCCCCCCTCCTTCTGTCACCCCACTAGTGACCCTGCTCCCCCCTCCTCCTGTCACCCCCACTAGCGACCCTGCTCCCCCCTCCTCCTGTCACCCCACTAGCGACCCTGCTCCCCCCTCCTCCTGTCACCCCACTAGTGACCCTGCTCCCCCTCCTCCTGTCACCCCACTAGTGACCCTGCTCCCCCTCCTCCTGTCACCCCACTAGGGACCCTGCTCCCCCTCTTCCTGCCACCCCACTAGGGACCCTGCTCCCCCTCCTCCTGTCACCCCACTAGTGACCCTGCTCCCTCCTCCTCCTCCTGTCACCCCACTAGTGACCCTGCTCCCCCCTCCTCCTGTCACCCCACTAGTGACCCTGCTCCCTCCTCCTCCTGTCACCCCACTAGTGACCCTGCTCCCTCCTCCTCCTGTCACCCCACTAGTGACCCTGCTCCCCCTCCTCCTGTCACCCCACTAGTGACCCTTCTCCCCTCTCCTCCTGTCACCCCACTAGTGACCCTGCTCCCCCCTCCTCCTGTCACCCCACTAGTGACCCTGCTCCCCCTCTTCCTGTCACCCCACTAGGGACCCTGCTCCCCCTCCTCCTGTCACCCCACTAGTGACCCTGCTCCCTCCTCCTCCTCCTGTCACCCCACTAGTGACCCTGCTCCCCCCTCCTCCTGTCACCCCACTAGTGACCCTGCTCCCTCCTCCTCCTCCTCCTGTCACCCCACTAGTGACCCTGCTCCCTCCTCCTCCTGTCACCCCACTAGTGACCCTGCTCCCCCTCCTCCTGTCACCCCACTAGTGACCCTTCTCCCCTCTCCTCCTGTCACCCCACTAGTGACCCTGCTCCCCCCCTCCTCCTGTCACCCCACTAGTGACCCTGCTCCCCCTCCTCCTGTCACCCCACTAGTGACCCTGCTCCCCCTCCTCCTGTCACCCCACTTGTGACCCTGCTCCCCCTCCTCCTGTCACCCCACTAGTGACCCTGCTCCCTCCTCCTCCTCCTGTCACCCCACTAGTGACCCTGCTCCCTCCTCCTTCTGTCACCCTACTAGTGACCCTGCTCCCCCTCCTCCTGTCACCCACTAGTGACCCTTCTCCCCTCTCCTCCTGTCACCCCACTAGTGACCCTGCTCCCCCCCTCCTCCTGTCACCCCACTAGTGACCCTGCTCCCCCTCCTCCTGTCACCCCACTAGGGACCCTGCTCCCCCTCTTCCTGTCACCCCACTAGGGACCCTGCTCCCCCTCCTCCTGTCACCCCACTAGTGACCCTGCTCCCTCCTCCTCCTCCTGTCACCCCACTAGTGACCCTGCTCCCCCCTCCTCCTGTCACCCCACTAGTGACCCTGCTCCCTCCTCCTCCTCCTGTCACCCCACTAGTGACCCTGCTCCCTCCTCCTCCTGTCACCCCACTAGTGACCCTGCTCCCCCTCCTCCTGTCACCCCACTAGTGACCCTTCTCCCCTCTCCTCCTGTCACCCCACTAGTGACCCTGCTCCCCCTCCTCCTGTCACCCCACTAGTGACCCTGCTCCCCCTCCTCCTGTCACCCCACTAGTGACCCTGCTCCCCCTCCTCCTGTCACCCCACTAGTGACCCTGCTCCCCCTCCTCCTGTCACCCCACTAGTGACCCTGCTCCCCCTCCTCCTGTCACCCCACTAGTGACCCTGCTCCCTCCTCCTCCTGTCACCCCACTAGTGACCCTGCTCCCCCCTCCTCCTGTCACCCCACTAGTGACCCTGCTCCCCCTCCTCCTGTCACCCCACTAGTGACCCTGCTCCCCCTCCTCCTGTCACCCCACTAGTGACCCTTCTCCCCTCTCCTCCTGTCACCCCACTAGTGACCCTGCTCCCCCCTCCTCCTGTCACCCCACTAGTGACCCTGCTCCCCCTCCTCCTGTCACCCCACTAGTGACCCTTCTCCCCTCTCCTCCTGTCACCCCACTAGTGACCCTGCTCCCCCCTCCTCCTGTCACCCCACTAGTGACCCTGCTCCCCCTCCTCCTGTCACCCCACTAGTGACCCTGCTCCTTCCTCCTCCTGTCACCCCACTAGTGACCCTGCTCCCCCCTCCTCCTGTTACCCCACTAGTGATCCTGCTTCACCCTCCTCCTTTCACCCCACTAGTGACCCTGCTCCCCCTCCTCCTGTCACCCCACTAGTGACCCTGCTCCCCCTCCTCCTGTCACCCCACTAGTGACCCTGCTCCCTCCTCCTCCTGTCACCCCACTAGTGACCCTGCTCCCCCCTCCTCCTGTCACCCCACTAGTGACCCTGCTCCCCCTCCTCCTGTCATCCCACTAGTGACCCTTCTCCCCTCTCCTCCTGTCACCCCACTAGTGACCCTGCTCCCCCCTCCTCCTGTCACCCCACTAGTGACCCTGCTCCCCCTCCTCCTGTCACCCCACTAGTGACCCTGCTCCTTCCTCCTCCTGTCACCCCACTAGTGACCCTGCTCCCCCCTCCTCCTGTCACCCCACTAGTGATCCTGCTTCACCCTCCTCCTGTCACCCCACTAGTGACCCTGCTCCCCCTCCTCCTGTCACCCCACTAGTGACCCTGCTCCCTCCTCCTCCTGTCACCCCACTAGTGATCCTGCTTCTGGCCCGCAAAATTTATACCATGTCTAGTGCGGCCCTCAGACAAAAAATGGTTCTGCACCACTGATTTAATAGATAAATATTGTATCTATTATCTATCAAGCTATTTAGCTATCACACATCTAGCGATCAATGTATCTATCACACAGCGGTCTATCCAGCATCTATCTTCTAATATCTAACAATTTATCTATTTTTCTATCTATCCAAGCATTTAATAGATAACTATTTTATCTATTATCAATGTATCTTTCTATATACCGGTTATTTATCTAGTTACCGTATTTTTCACCCCATAAGACACACTCCACCCCCCCCCCCCCCCCAAAATGGGGGAAAAATGCGTCTTATGGGGCAAATGCTGACATTTTCACATCACAGGATGCGATGTATGAGCGAGCGGGGAGGGGCTGGGAGGAGGAGCTGGGGGCCGGTGCAGTCACTGTAGTCTGCACTATACAGATATAAAATGTCTCTTTCAATTAAAAGTGATTAAACGAAGGGGCGTGGTTTGCCAGCCGAGAGAGATGGCCGCTTGAGCTGTGAGCTCCCGAGCCCTACTAAGCGACTGCACAGCTACATCGAGTTGACACTCGCTAACAACCGACCAAACTTCCCGCTGCAGTGCCCTTCTTTATACTCAAGATGGTTAGAGGCACCAGATCCGTTAAGAAGCAAGGGAAACTAGACTTTTTCGTGGGGAGGCTGAAAGAACAAGATGGCGCGGACTCGCCTGCTTCCACGCGCTCCTCCGGATCTGCGGAGCAGGACTCCCCAACGACTACTCCACCTCACCGGAGAAGCCCACAACTCTCTCAACCCTCCCCTATGCAATCCTCTCCTCTGACTAAGTCTCCCGTAATCCAGCCGGAGAAGCACTTACCAGACCAGCATGACTCCTCCGGTTATCAAGGCCGCTCGGACGACTCTCCATGCCAGAGCCCGCGGAAGCAGAAACCGCGGCTCCAACAGGACACACTGAGATCGGAGGGGGTGAGTGAACGGGGCGCGTCGTCCCTAGCCGAGTTCCCCGCCACGGATGATCCTGCCACCGGCAGCATGATAAAGGAGATGCTGGTTGTATTTAGCCGCTCAATGCACACTGAGATTGCGGCCTTACTGTCACCCCTGCAGGCCTCCATCACTGAGGCAGACAAACGGATTACGCATATAGAATCCAAAATGGGGGACTTTGCTGCTTCGCATAATCACCTTGTTGATGCTCATGAAGAGCTAACATCTGAAGTCGAGAGACTTAAAAATAAAGTGGTGGACTTAGAAGATAGGTCCCGCCGCAATAATATTAAACTTCGGGGCATACCAGAGGATATACCGCCAAAAGAGCTTGAAGCCTACATTCTCACCCTCATGAAGTCACTTCTGTCAAATATGAGCGACAAAGATCTTATCCTGGACAGAGCACACAGAGTGACTAGGCCTAAACATCTCCCTGACTCTGTTCCTAGAGACGTTTTAGCCAGAGTTCATTTCTTCCATGTGAAAGAATTGCTCATGTCTGCAGCCAGAAAGAAAGGCCCACTCCCGGCTCCACATGAAGGGGTTAAAATCTTCGCCGATCTATCCGCTCCAACCCTTCAGCAGAGAAGAGCCTTGGCCCCCTTCACCGCTGCTTTACGCGACCACAACATTCCTTACCGTTGGGGCTTCCCCACTAAGGTGCTGATCCAGCATCAAGGCATGATGCACGCAATTCACTCCCTGGACTCAGGAAGAAAGCTACTGGAAGAATGGAACATCTCCATCAAGGACCTTCCTGATCTACAATCAAAAGGCCCAGGACCTGTCGCGCTAGACTGGCAGACGGTCCCGTCCAGACGTAGGCCACACCGCTGACTGCTGAGTGTTTAACCTAATGATTTGTTGGTTTACTATCTTCAGGGCTCGGGCGGTCCGAATGGGCAGAAACCGCCTCACAAGCCCACTCATTAGTGCCTGATGGCTATCAGGTGTAGTTTTACGGTTCTAGTTTTATCCTCCCTTTTATGTTTTTTCCCCACGGTTAATTTTTGTTCTTGCTATGTTTTTCCTCCTCAACTACCAATAGTCCACCCATCAAGGGAATATGGAACGGGGACCATGTGTTTGATGATCTTGACATACTTGTATAATTTGTCATATACCATGTGTAATAGTCGTCTTGCAGACCCGCCATTCCCTTCTTCAGCATGGTTCTAAAAATTGCCGCTTTAAACGTAAAGGGCCTGAATAGCCCCTTTAAGAGGTCCATGCTGTGGAAGGAAATTCGCGAGCTGAAATGTGACATTTTCTGCGCTACTGAAACCCACCTGCTCCAAACAGACGGTCACAGAATTCATCATCCCAGGTTTCCCCATATTTACCAGTCACACTTCTGTAAAAAACAAAGAGGAGTCCTAGTGGCCATAAGCCATACAGTGGCTTTCTCTTTGAAGTCCTCCGTTATAGATAATAACGGTAGATATATTATTTTAGTGTGTTCTATTAACAATGTTGATTATACGTTGGTTTTCCTTTATGCTCCTAACAGACATCAATGTTCCTTCTTGCGCCGTCTGGCTGCAAAGGTACGCGGGGTGCGGTCTGGTCATGTGATCTGGAGTGGGGACTTCAATTCCGTATTAGACCCAGAAATGGACTCCACAACTCCCTCCAGAGAGGCTCCTGGAGCTATAAACTCTCTCTTCCTGCAGGAAGACCTGTATGACATCTGGAGAATTCAGCATGGATCTGAGAGAGATTACTCCTTTTTCTCACCGGCATGTCGATCCTATTCTAGAATTGACATGTTCCTAACCAGCAGGTCAGTGATTACTAACACGATCGCATCGTCTATCAATACTGATCACATGGTCAGACCACGCCCCGATCACACTTTCCTTAAAGGAATCTCACCTCACTAAACCTTACTCTCCCTGGAGAAACAATACATATGTGATAGAACATCCTGAACTATCCCTAGAGATTAAATCTGAACTAACGGAGTTTTTCCAAATAAATGAAGGATCAGTTGGTAACCCTTCTACCCTTTGGTGTGCCCATAAGGCGTTTATCAGAGGAGTCTTTATTAAGATAGGTAGCAGACTCCAGAGGGAACGTAGAAAAAAAGATAGACAAAATAATAAATGAGATAAAGAGGATTGAGTCTCTCAACAAATCCTCGGTTTCTTCCGCACATATGGCGGACCTGAAGTCACTTAGATCCCAACTTTCTGACTGTCTCCTTTATAAACACGAATGGCGCTTAAAAAGGACGCAGGCCACCTTTTACTCGCAGGATAACAAGGCTGGACGCTTGTTAGCGAATCGCTTGAAACAAAAAGCAGCCAAGGCCAAGATCCCTTATCTTCTAGACCATACATCAGGGAAAAAAGTAATGTCCCCGGTGGGAATAGCTGACGCGTTTGGAGAATTTTATGCCTCTCTTTATAACCTATCCCCCCAAAATCTTGTCTCACAACCCGACCCAGACATAATTGACGCCTTTTTAGACAGATTAGGTCTGACGCAGCTGACTGCCACCCAACTGCAATCTCTCAATGCCCCCTTGACGGTAGATGAACTCAAATCCATTATTAGGAAGCTTCCCCCACACAAGGCCCCAGGCCCGGATGGCCTCTCTAACTCCTATTATAAAACCTTTTTTGATCAGCTATCCAAATACATGTTACAATCTTTTCAATCAGCCAGGGAAGTAGGTTCGTTCCCCAAGGAGATGTTAGAAGCATTAATAGTGACCATACCAAAACCCAACAAATCAACTGACGACCCAAAAAACTTCCGCCCCATTTCTCTCCTCAACACAGACATAAAGATATTTGCCAGAATTTTGTCATCCAGACTGGCCCCCCTCATTCCTCTATTAGTACATTCGGACCAGGTCGGTTTTGTCAAGGGCCGTCAGATACAGGAGAACTCCAGAAGGGTTTTGAACCTCCTCTCCCACGTCCAGAATAAAAAAATCCCGACACTCTTTGTTACGCTTGACGCTGAGAAAGCGTTTGACCGCATTTGCTGGTCTTTCTCCTTTGCAGTTCTATTGAAAATGGGAATAATGGGCCCTGTTCTAACCTCTATCCAGGCATTATATAAGGACCCGTCTGCTAGAGTCTGGGTCAATGGGTCCCTATCCAAACCATTTCCCATTTCCAATGGAACCAGACAAGGGTGCCCCTTCTCCCCCCTAATGTTTATCTTATCTATTGAACCCCTTGCCCAGGCTCTAAGACTAGACGAGGAAGTGTCAGGTGTACGGATAGCTGATCGCACTCACAAACTGAGTTTATATGCGGATGATGTAATTCTCACGCTTACCAACCCTGCATCCTCCTTATCCTCAGCCCTGGATATTATTAAACTTTTCGGTCAATTATCCTATTATAAATTAAACTCATCCAAATCCCAAGCTTTACCCCTTAACTTACCCCTTCATACAGTGCAATTTCTCCATGACAAATTCTCTTTAGACTGGCAACCTGACCAAATCCAGTACCTGGGTGTGAACCTCACCTCCTCAACACTCCGTTTATATTTAGCCAACTACCCTCCCTTGTTATCGAGTATACAAAAAGATCTAGAACATTATGACAAGTTTGAAATATCCTGGATAGGCAGACTGGCCACTTTCCAAATGTTCGCAATCCCTAAACTGCTCTATTTGTTTAGGGTTCTACCCATTAGACTCCCCATGTCATACTTCTCGAAATGTAATAAGATACTTAATGCCTTTCTGTGGCATGGAAAGAAGCCCAGAATCGCTTCAAAAATTCTACACACCAGGAAACAAATGGGGGGCATCAGTCTACCAAATATTTATGACTATTATCTTGCGTCTCAAATAGGCCCTTTGGAGAGTTGGTGGAAGATGGATCTCTCTAAACAATGGACCCATATTGACTCTACAGAGATCATAGGGGGAAACCTTAGAGCCTTATTAGTAGCCTCATTGTCGAAAACTTTTATTAAACCAAAACTGTCTTTCCTAGCCTCTAATGCATTAGACTGCTGGATTAAATACCACACCCTAGTTGACAAAGACATTCCTGTAGGTAGGGCTCCATCCCCTCTAGCTTCTCTGGACTATCTCATTTCAGATTTAGGGGTGAGCTCGTGGAGTGAATATGGTCTCACAGAAATTCCCCAACTATACCAGTCAGGGAAGTTGACCTCCTTTGAGTATATTCATAATACCTTCCAGGTTCCTAATGTAGAATTTTATAAGTATCTCAGACTCAGACACTTCTTAGCAGAGAACCCAATCTTACCAACCATACACAGGCGCATATTGGAGACATGGTCACTATCTAACCGTAATGTCAAAACCCTTCGTCCCCTATACTCCCTACTTAATAGCAAAGACGAGTTTCATAAATCCGCACCGCTGCTCTCCTGGGAAAAAGATTTGAGGTCTGAATATTCTCTATCTCAGTGGCGATCGGCTTTTCAATACGTCTCGAAGAATATAACTTGTGTAACTCAATATGAATCATTTGTGAAGACCGCTTTAAGGTGGTACTTCACCCCTGAAAGGCTACATACCATTTATCCGTCGGTCTCTCCTATGTGCTGGAGGAACTGTGGTGAAAGAGGCACGCTGTTTCATATCTTATGGGACTGTCCAGTGGTTCAGCCTTTTTGGGCTGAAGTCTTCTCAATGATTTCCCAGCTTTCCGTTTCAGGATCTATATGGAGCTCCCCATCCCCCTCCCTAGCCTTATTGATGATTGATATCACGGATATTCCCAATTCACACAGGGGTATAGTGTGCCATATTCTCCTCTCAGCCAAGCTGGCTATCACTTCAAAGTGGAAGTCTCCCCATCCGCCCACCATTCTTGAAGTATCCCAAAGGGTTAATAAAACATGTCTGTATGAACGGATTATGGCCTCTGCTTCCAGTAATACACTGTGTAACGCAAAGAAATATGAAAAGACGTGGGGTCTGTGGAAGTCTTCCATATACATGTCCTCTTCCTGATCTTCCCCGATACAACAGGGTGAAAGCTTCTCTTATTCAACTCTTCTCTTCCCTATTGGTATACATTGAGGAAATGTTGTTGTTGTTATTTTTGTTTTTTTCTTTCCTTAAGAATTATATTATTTATATATTATTTGTGCACTTATTTGCTGGAAATGCCTCAGCTCCCTCTTATTTGGCTGTGCTCACCTGCGAGTGTATCACAGCTAACACTATTAGTGCTGTATGCTTTACTTTATTATTATGCTTAAACAATAAAATACTTTGACTACTAAAAGTGATTAAACATGCCCCCCCCCCCCCCACACTTTTAATATTACCGTACAGTGTACACCCAACAGCTTCTGTAGAATGCAGGCAGGCCGGGCGGCAGCGTAACTCCCTGATGTCACGTGCCTGCGCCGCCTACTTTATGAATGAAGCAGGCGGTGCAGGCAAGTGACGTCAGTGAGTGTGTGGATGGCACATATATAAACAGTGCCACCCACAGATCCCCCCCTGTAACAGTGCCATCCACAGATCCCCCCTGTAACAGTGCCATCCACAGATCCCCCCTGTAACAGTGCCACCCACAGATCCCCCCTGTAACAGTGCCATCCACAGATCCCCCCTGTAACAGTGCCATCCACAGATCCCCCCTGTAACAGTGCCATCCACAGATCCCCCCTGTAACAGTGCCATCCACAGATCCCGGCCGGGCACTTCTCCTACTGGTAAGTGACAGGTCTCTGCTATAGGCAATGCGCCTGGGGGGGGAGGGAGGGAGGTGGGCCGCACTGGCCACCAATGAGTTAAATACTGGGGAGGGAGGGGGGTCTGCCCCCTGCTGCCTGGCAGCCCCTGATCTCTTACAGGGGGCTATGATACGCGTATTTTTTCCAAGTTTTAATTTTTTTAAGTATTAAGACACAAGAAAAACTATACGTCAGGTATTGTTGTAATACTGACAGAGAATTAAAGTAACAGGTCAGTTTTACAGCATAGGAAACGCTGTAAAAACAAAACCCATAAAATGTCAGAATTGTGTATTTTTTTATAATTCCACCTCATTTAGAATTATTTTTCCTGCTTCCCACTACATTGTATGCAGCCGTAAATGGTGCCATTAGCTAGTACAACGTATCCCGCAAAAAAACAAGCTCTCAAATGGCCATGTGAAAAATAGAAAATGTCCCGGTCATTAAGGGGTTAACATGAAAATATATTAGTAAACAGAAAGTACCAGCATATTGGTTGTTAGCTGTCATTAGGCTCCAGCCAGGGGCATAGCTATAGGGGAAGCAGGGAAAGAGACTGTTTTAGGGCCCAAACTCAGAAGGGACCCAGCCGGGAGGACTCAAAGCTTTCATTTTCAGGGCCCCTCAACAGTCTTATACAATAACATTATATACAGTGACATGGCATACAGTATATAAGTGTAGGAAATGGACAGAGCGGCCGCCTGTCTTGGTCTGAAAGAGCTATCTTGACTAGCCACAGGGGGTTGCACGTGAGGAGGGGTTTGCAAAGAAGTTGCTGGGAAGGGGGAGCCTTCAAAAATTTGCTGTGGGGCCAGTCATTTTTAGTTAAGCCACTGGTTCCAGCCATAACACAGTGACAATTTACTGACAAATAAACTGTAAGAGACAACCAAAATGGCTGTACTTACCGCAAAAATGATCTAATAGATATTGTCTTGTCTGTATCTTTTAATCTTAGGCGCTACAAGACCAACATGGCATGGTCATAGATTGGGCACAGAGGATATACCCACAATGAGAAAAATGTTCCACTATTTAAATGAAAAGGGCAGGGTGGCTTCACCCATGAAGTGAATAGACAGGGAAGCTCCACCCATGAAGAGAACATGCCCCAACTATGAAGAGCACAGGGCAGAGGACCTCTCCATGAAGATAACAGGGCAGGCTTCACCCCTGAACAGAACAGTGCATAGGGTCTTTGCCCATACAGAGAATGAGGCAGGTGGGTTTTACCTATGAAGAAATCCAGGTGGGAGGCCTCCCAATAAACAGAACAGGAAATATAGGCTCCACCCATGAACAAAACAAAGAAGAGAGGCTCCACCCATGAATAGAATAGGAAAGAGAGGCTCCACCCATGAACAGAACGGGAAAGAGGCTCCACCCATTAACAGAACGGGAAAGAGGCTCCACCCATGAACAAAACCCATCAGTGATAAGCAGAGCGACATTCAATACAATGTTTCATTCTTGGATTAGATGTCTACAGATTCAGCATTTTTAGTTTTACTTTTGGCTCCATATTACAAGCTCCTACTATAAACCACTTATTACAGGACAATCCAAACATACCATTATACTCCACGGGGAGTCAATCACTTATCACAATGCTATCTCAAAGCGCACCAACATGTCTATTACTCAAAAACTACAACCCTAACTGGCAATAAAAGGACAACTAGATGGTACTTATCTCTCATTTTTAAGGCTTGTACTTAAGTATATTTATAGTAAAGTTAAGGACAATCATTTACCCTTGTAGCACATCAGAAATTCACATTTTGGACCAAACCATATATGTTAAGGATACGGTTTCCTATACTTCAAATTTACTTACAAAACTAAAAATGTAAGGTTTAAAGGTACCTGTACATCTAAAATAAATAAAGCAGCAATTTTGATTGATGGTCTCAGCTAGATTGATGGACTGCAGTGCTGAGAAACATGTAAAAATACCTTTAGAAAATCTGTTCATTTCAAGGAGTATTGCGACATGTATTAGTACTAGAAATATTCTAAAATCATGTACAGATGACCAGAGGAAGCTCTACCTTCCTCTCTCCCACTGGGAAGTCCCAGCACCAATCTAATACTAATCAGTAGGATGACATATGATTTATAGCAGGTGAAACTTTAACTATCCATAAAAAGATACTTAAAAAAAATAAGTCTTCACCATGATGTATTGAGAGGAGGTCCATGAAGGCTACCTCCAGCCAAAAATGTAGACTCCCTCTGTGTTCTCCTAATCAGGAACTGTGCCGCAATCTCTTTTGGCTGAACCCTTGGTTTTTCAGTCTCCTTCTCAACATACAAGTCTGAATGATTAAATCAACACATACCCTGGGCTGTACTTCTTCTATCACCTCTCTCTTTTCATATGCATTTGAATGAGCATGAGTGCTTTCCTATAATTATGTATCCTTTTGTAAGTACTGGACATGTGCAACATTTTCCCAGGATCTGCAGAATCTGAATTCATCCGTTATCTCCAGTTATGTCAATATCTAATCACTATAAATCAGGAAAAATCTGGGGGGGAAAAAGATCACTCATATGGATATAGACTTAAGCTAGCCCTAAATGTTGGCTAAACCTGCTGATGTCAACGGTACTGGTCAGCCTCCTAATGAGTATGAGCACCTCCCAAAGGCAGATAGTGATGGACGAACATCGGCCGGGACGATTCGCGAATGGGCGTTTGCGATCAAATATTCGCTAACCGCGAGTTCGCGGCAGACCCCAGTGACTTCAATGGCAGGCGAACCTGAAAAACCTTGCAGCCACCAAAAACTTACTAGAAGCGCACAAATAGTTCCACAACATGGGCAGTCACATACCAGAGGGGGATCAATGGCAAAAATTCCCACAAAAAATATGTATTTTAATCAGAGGCCATTTTTATGCATCTTAAAGGGAAACTCTAAAAAATTTGCCCTGCTGGAGTCTCGAAAATTTTTATTTTAGGCCACGGGAGTACAGGCCCCAAAAATTAGGCATTCACCTGACATAAAAGACATTTTATGCCGCTGTATATACTGTACATAAGACAAGGACTATTCTTTGTTCTCTGTGGTGGCAGATATGTGTGGGCTGGCATGAGGAAATTCAATTACACGTGGTCTTCACAGGTGTTAAATTCCTCCGAGATCCATGCCTCATTCATTTTTAGAAATGTGAGGTAGTCCACACGGTCGTGAGCTAGGCGAGTGCGCTTATCGGTCACGATCCCCCATGCTGCGCTGAACGTCATTTCGGACAGGACACTCGATGAGGGGCAAGCCAAGAGTTCCATGGCAAATTGTGCCAGCTCTGGCCACAGGTCAAGCCTGCACACCCAGTAGTCCAGGGGTTCCTCGCTTCTCAGAACGTCCACATCAGCTGTTAACCCGATGTACTCGGATACCTGTCTGTCTAGGCGTTCCCTGAGGCTGGATCCGGAGGGCGGCTGTCGATGGGTTGGCTGTAAGAATGATCTCATATCCGAAGTGACCAACACATCTTCAAACCCTATATTACTAATTCATTAGATCAATTGATATCCATAAAATGTCCTAAAAGTTCCTTTAAAATCAATAATAAAATAATAAATTAATTTCTATAATGTTAAAAAGTTTATTTTATTGGATAATATATTTGATTCGCTATTCGTTCATTCCTCGATTATATGCTTTCTCAGAAAGCATATAATCGAAAGCATATAATCGAGGAATGAACGAATAGCGAATCAAATATATTATCCAATAAAATAAACTTTTTAACATTATAGAAATTAATTTATTATTTTATTATTGATTTTATGTATGTTATTATAAACTATGGTAGAAAATATCCACAATCTTGTGAACATTGGATATTAATCGTGTTTGTGGTAGAGAATGTCTACAATCTTGCGATTGAGGATATCGAGCATGTAATGTTATAGCGAGATGAGAATATTAAGTGTAAAAAATCGTACGAAGATTTATACGAATATGTCCATATGCGAATAATAAAGCAAATAAACTCCAAATCTCATAAGTTTCGAACCAGATTTTATAAAGAACTTTAATCAAAATAAAGGGTGGAACCTACATGAGTATATAAGGAAGCAAGGAGGATCTCATAAACTAGCTACTGATGAAGGGGTACATAACCCCGAAACGCGTATAGCGATAGCGGATGAGATCCCCGCATTAAGAAGACACTGTACAGCATTATTGCGAAAAAAGTTCCATGGAATATCTGCGAGAGCATTTGTTCGTATAGAGGTTGGTACCGCCTCCGGAACAGAGCACAGATCACGTGGAACATCTCCAGGCTCCGATCACGTGAGATACCTTCAACACCTGGGACGCTGAACAGAAACCGGAAGAACTCCACCAAGTAATGCGGTAATCGTGATCAGGACAAGCCGCAGACTTGCCTACGTTACCGGGCAGAAGAAGAGGGGAGAGTGACCTGACTTGTAGTGGGACGCCATTACAGTCAGAAATAGAAAAAGACCGGACTACAAGCAGTAAGTACGATTAACATACTGCATCAAACTAACCCCTGATCCACCATTACCACCCTGATAATTTGTATCTGTGACTTTTTAACCTGTGAATAACATGGACACAGCACATTGAATATTGGCACCAGAAGAATTATATTATATTGTTCACATACTACCAACCAGTGTGAAGATATTTTAAAGGAACTTTTAGGACATTTTATGGATATCAATTGATCTAATGAATTAGTAATATAGGATATGAATTTTTATTAATTGTCATTCTCAGAACTGCAAATAATTCTTATGTGATTTTATTAAATTGTATTTGAATGTTATATTATATAATAAATGTGTTGTACCCTGTGTGTAGCTGCAGATATTGAGTGCCCACTATACAATATTTTCCTATATACTCCATTGTGGTTGGGGTGAACCACACCTTAGTGTGAGCACCTGTTCATGTTATCAGAAGGGGTGAGCTACTATACATATCTTTTCTCTACATCTTCAAACCGCCTTCTTCTTGATGGGGCGGTAAGATTGGTACCAGTACCTGTTTCGCTGTGGGTGGAAATTCCTCTGCCAGTGCCCGCAACAGCAGAATGCAGCATCTCTAGCAGCAAGGCCTGGAAATGCTGCATTCTGACAGCCCTCCGTGATGCTGGTAACATGTCTGCCATTGTGTGTTTGTACCGGACCACCCAGTACTGGTCCTTTCCCTTTATGCTTTTTATACGGAGGTCCCTCTTCAAACACTGGAGCATGAAGGCCCCCATTTGCAATAAATTGGAAGCGGTGCAGCGCCCTGGCTCCTGCTCATCGCCCAGGAGATTGTCGTCCTTGGTCTCCTCCCCCCAGCCACGGACAACTCCAGGGATCCCCGAAAAGTTTAAAGTCCCCCTCAAAGCCTGCTCTTCTTGCTCCTCTTCCTCCCCACAGCCACCATCCTCCTCTGACTCCTCTTAAGACTCCTGCTGACTTGTCTCAAATGGAGTAGCCTCCCTGGGAATTCATTCAGCATTGCGACTTCCTCATCTTCCAACTCCTTGACGGCTTGATCAATGACACAACGCAATGCACGCTCTAGAAAGAAGGCATAAGGTACGATGTCACTGATGGTGCCCTGGCTGCGACTGACCAGTTTGGTGATCTCATCAAATAGCCGCAGAAGTCTGCATGCGTCGCACATGAGCAACCACTGGCGTGGTGAAAAGAAAACAAGCTCCCCAGAACCTGTCCTGCTGCAGAGTTCGTACAGGTAGTCGTTAGCCGCACGTTACTGCTGGAGCAGCCTATCAAGCATATACAAGGTGGAGTTCCAGCGCGTCGGGCTGTCACAAATGAGACATCTGATGGGCAGGTGGTGTCGCCACTGAACGTCAGCAAGGCGAAGCATGGCTGTGTAAGATCTTCTTAAATGGCCAGAGATTTTCCTGGTCTGCCGCAAGACGTCCTGGACCCCGGTAAGAGGGTTATCCAGCATCACCAACTTTTTACACTCAAACATTTGGGCCACGGAAGCCTGCCTTCTGCTAGATGACGCACGGTCGAAGGTGGAGGACAAATAGGAGGAGAGAGGAGAAGGAGAAGAGGCAAGACATGAAGCGCGGGAATGGGACTTTGTGGGTTCTGACGGCCTTGCTCCTACTGGGCTCAGTGATAGGAGGCCAGGTGCCTTCTTAAGGCGGTCATCCCTAGGCGAGTGTTGGCCTTACCGCGACTTGTGGTGTCTTTGGGGATGCACACAGCAGAGAGTTTGGAGGGTGCAGATACAGAGGATGAGGAGGGTGCAGAAGCGGAAGGCTGAGTGAGCCACTCAACCAACTCTGGTGCGTCCTTTGAGGTAATTGCACTCACCTTCTCCAACTTCCCACTTAGGCTCCGGCCTGGAGCACCTGCCCAATCCCTACCACCCCTGCGGAACGGCCTGCCTCTTCCTCTGCCTGTCATTTTCAAAATGACCCCGTGCCAAAGTCCCTAGAGAAGAGCAGTATTTGTGGAAGCAGGTAAATCGCAGGCCTCAATCAGTATTTGTTGGCAGCCGGTATATCAAACCCCTAATCAGTATTTTGTGGAAGCAGGTGTATCGCGGGCTTCAAACAATATTTGGTGGAAGCAGGTATATAAATCCTCTTAAATCAGAATTTTGTGGAAGCAGATGTATCGCAGGCCTCAAACAATATTTTGTGGAAGCAGGTATATAGAACCCCTTAATCAATATTATGTAGAAGAAGGTATATCGCACCCCTCAATCTGTATTTTGTGGAACCAGGTATATCAAACCTTTTTATCAATATTTTGTGGAAGCAGGTATATTGCACCCCTCAATCAGTATTTTGTGGAAGCAGGTATATAAAAAACCCTTATTCAGTATTTTTGGGAAGCAGGTATATCGCACGCCTCAATCAGTATTTTGTGAAAGCAGGTATATAACCCCTTAATCAATATTTGGTGGAAGCAGGTATATCGCACCTCTCAATCACTATTTTGTGGAAGCAGGTAAATCGCACCCCTCAATCAGTATTTTGTGAAAGCAGGTATATTGCACCCCTTAATCAGTTTTTTGGGGCAACAGGAATATCACACCCGTTGCAAATAGTTGTTCCAATAGCGTTTGTCCCTCTATATAGCTGCGGTATCGCAGTAGAACCGCACACAACTGCTGCACAATACAAATGCACTATATACGAAAGTATATTATAAGTATATCGCACCAAACGTGAAAAATTAATTACAAGACCCAACTAGGTCTTTCTCTCTCAGAGCCATGTGAAGCAACATAAAGCTATATAAATCAAAATAGGGGCCTCCTGAAGGCAGATGTAGGGGGTGATAAGTATCCAAAGCTGGATTTTAACCTTCTGTTTTTTTGGAAGAAACTGGGAGATCAGCCTCTATTAGAGAAGTCTAGAAGTTAGTGATGATCGAGCATACTCGGCCGAACACCTGTTTGGCTCGATGCTCGGCACATGGCTGTACTCGGCCGAGTGCCGCATGTGCTTGAGGCGCCATGCTCGAGTCTCTTCCCCGCACGCCAATAAACATGCGGGTAGGTACTGCCCTTACAGTGATTGGCTGGCCAGAACGCGTCATTGGGTGCTATATAGCACCTGATGACGCATGTTCGGCTCATTTGTAGTCAGGGAGAGCTGAACATAGGAAGCGACAGAGAGTGTAGGGAGTGAAATTGAATATTTTCTGTTACCAAAACGTTTCAGAGACCTAAAAGTCCTTGTAAGGACTACTGTGTGTGACAGCAGCAATATATGTTTGTAGCGCAACCTGCGCTGAATTGCTCAGTGTTAGGAAGAGTGGTACATAGCAAGGGACAGACAGTGTAGGGAGTGTAATAGGAAGATTTTTATACAAAAACTTTTCAGAGACCCAAAAGTCCTTTTAAGGATTATTGTGTGTGACAGAAGCAATAGTTATTTTTAGGGCATCCTGCACTAAATACTGTGTAATAGGCCACTGCGGACAGTTAAATTATTCGTGCCACATCTCCTGTGTAAAGTGTGCGCATCCCTAAAATATCAGTGACATCCAGTGTACCTTTTTCTGTAGACACTGCGAACAGCGACATTACCTGTGGTACCTGTACTGCATAACGTTTCCTAATCACAAATACCTTTGTAAAAAAAATTTACCCATACATTTCCAAACCCTACGCTACTATACGTGTGACATACTTTCAAACATATCACATTTAAAATGAAGAAGGCGAGCAGTAAGGGACAGGGAAGTGGCTGTGATGCTGAAGGTGCAAGCAGAGGCTGTGGCCCTGGGAAACTGTGCCTGTTGCCAGAGCACAAGAAAAACAATTATCCAAGATACCTAGCTTCATGTCCCAGTTTGCAGGGCGGCGCAGGACACCACTCTTGAAGTCAGACCAGTGCGACCAGGTGGTCGGTTGGATTGCAGCAGATAATGCTTCCAGTCGGTTAAGCACTACCCTGTCTTCCAGCAAGTCCAGTCTCAGGAGTTTTGTCAACACAATCCTCACCCTGATCCCTCTTCCTCCCACTATGTACAGTCTGGCAAAACAAGTGATCCCACACTCTGATATTCCGATGATCTCTTTTCATCGCCATTACTTGATTTGGCCATCTCGCCGGGCATGCTTGAAGAGGGACATGAGATCTTGTGCCCCGATTCCCAACCTCTTGAGTATCCACAGTCACAAGAACATGACTGTGGGGAACGGCAATTAGTGTTTAATGAGGTGGATGATGATGAAGACACAGTTGCCAATTAATCACCCGCAATTACTGTCTCAAGAGGTTGATGAAGAGGATGAGACACAGTTGTCAATCACTGAGGTTGTGGTTAGGTCAACAAATCAGGAGGAGGATCAGAGTGAGGAAGTGGAAGAGGATGTGGTGGACAATGAGGTCACTGACCCAACCTGGGAAGGTGGAAAGCCGAGCGACGACAGCAGTACAGAGGGGGAGTGACCTGCAGCACCACAACAGGCTGGAAGAGGCTGTGGGGTGGCAAAAGGGAGAAGGCGGGCGACACCAAACAGGCCCGCAACTGTTCCATGGAGCACCCCCTTACGGAAACCCCCCGTGCCAAGGGGTAGATGTTCCGCAGTATGCCACTTTTTTATGGAAAGTGCAGACGACAAAAGAATAGTAGTTTGCAACCTGTGCCATACGAAAATTAGCTGGGGCGTGAACACTAGCAACCTCACCACCACCAACATGATCCGCCACATGGCAACCGAGCACCGTAATAAGAGGGGCGAGCACCTGGGTCCACTCTGTGTCTGCAGGTCACACCACTGCCTCCTCCTCCCCTATGTAACGTGCTGGCCAATCCCCTGTCGAAGGGCGCAGGCCCGGATGCCTCCCGCCCTGCACCTGGACCTTCTCAAGCACTATCAGTGACCACATCCACTTCCATGTCCCAGCGCAACATCCAAATGTCCTTACCCCAGGCCTTTGAACGCAAGTAAAAATACCCAGTCACCCACCCACAGCCCATAGCACTTAATGCGCAGCTTTCCAAATTACTGGCCCTGGAAATGTTGCCATTTAGGCTTGTGGACACTGAGGCCTTCCGCAGCCTGATGTCGGCGGGGATCCCGCGTTACGCAGTCCCCAGCCGCCACTATTTTTCAAGGTGTGCCATGCCCGCCTTACACCAACATGTGTCCTGTAACATCACACGTGCCCTGACCAACGCAGTTACTGGGAAGGTCCACTTAACCTCGGACACATGGACAAGTGCATTCGGCCAGGGACGCTACATTATCCTGACGGCACACTGGGTGAACATTCTGGAGACCGGGAGCAATTCATACCCTGGGATGGCACAGGTGCTACCGACGCCAAGGATTGCAGGCCCTACGTCAATCAGTGTTTCCGCCAGCACCTACGTTAGTGGCTCCAAACCCCACTTCTCCTCCACTTCCACCTCCAATTTATCCACGTGCAGCAACAGTCAGTCATCAGTCGGTATCTGGAAGCACTGTAGCACTGCAGTGGGGAAGCGGCAACAGGCCGTGCGAAAGCTGATATGCCTAGGGGACAAACAGCACACCGCCGCAGAGCTGTGGCAGGGGATAAGAGACCAGACTGAGCTGTGGCTCTGGCCACTCAACCTACAATCAGGCATGGTTGTGTCTGATAATGGCCGTAACTTGGTGGCGGCTTTGGAGCTCGGCAAGCTCAGACACATCCCATGCCTAGCCCACGTGTTTAACCTTGTGGTTCAGCAGTTTCTTAAAACCTACCCCAATTCGCCTGAGCTACTGGTGAAGGTGCGCCGCGTGTGTGCACATTTCCGCAAGTCATCGACAGCTTCAGCCGGTCTGTTAACGCTGCAGCAGCGCTTGAAATTGCCAGCTCACCGGCTGTTGTTCGACATGAGCATGCATTGGAACTCCACGTTCCACATGTTCGCCAGGCTTTGTGAGCAGCAGAGGGCAGTAGTGGAAGACCAGCTGCAACATGGTCGTCGCCTTTCCATTCAGCTTCCGCTATTCACAAGCGAGGAGTGGGCATGGATGTCTGACCTCTGTGAAGAGAGAGAGAATGCCAAGAGTGTGCAAAGCAGTAATCAAAGCAAAAGGTGGCTACTTTGAAGAACCTAGAATATGACATATTTTCAGTTGTTTCACACTTTTTTGTTATGTATATAATTCCACATGTGTTAATTCATAGTTTTGATGCCTTCAGTGTGAATCTACAATTTTCATAGTCATGAAAATAAAGAAAACTCTTTAAATGAGAAGGTGTGTCCAAACTTTTGGTCTGTACTGTATATAGGCTAACTACATCTATGGTCACCAACCAACAATTCTCTGGGATATTATCCAAGCCTCTAATCACTTGTAAAAAGTGAGATGTATCCAAAATAAATAATCCGTATTCTTAACCAGTGGCGTCAATGTTTTTTCTAAAACTATTGCCAAAGGTGACAATACCGAGTCGACTGAGGCCACAATAGGTCGACCCGGAGGGTTTAGTAAGGTTTTATGCACCTTAGGCAATATATAAAACACAGGTGTCACTGGTGAATGATTAACCAGAAATTCACTTAGCTTGTCATCAATAACTTCCCGAGTTTTATAACTAGTCACTAACCCAAAGATTACTTTTTTTATTCGAAAAACAGGATTATAATCCAATTTTTTATACGTGTTGGTGTCAGTTAGTTGGCGGTTAACTTCCTGTAAGTATTTTTCTTTATCTATAATAACAATGGAGCCGCCTTTGTCAGCAGGCTTCACAATTAGGGATTTATCCCCAAAAGATCACGTACTGCCTTCCTTTCTTCTGCAGTGATATTTTGCGTAACAGAGTTCACCCTTCCTTATTACATTCCAACTTTTGTTGTATTTCCTTTGTGACAAGATGGACAAATGTCTCGACGGGATGGTAAGTTTTGGGGGGAGTAAAGCGGCTTTTCGATCGCAAACCTAGGACTGTTAACTTCAAACATCCACCTCCCTCACCATCCCCACTTGCATCTTTCACAATAGTAGATTTATCTTTTTGGGCAAAATGTGTTTTTAGTCATCTTTTCCGGAAAAACTTTTGAAGATCCAGATCCATCTGAAAGGTATCCATAGAATTGGTTGGGGAAAAGGAGAGACCTTTTTTCCAACAACCCAACAGTCTTATGATCTATAAGTTTAGAAGACAGATTTATTACTATAGATCGTGTCACGAGGAAACGCCGGGCGGGCCGCAAGCACCGGAGGTCCCGAACGATCGACACAGCCAAATATGACGACGAGGTCCCAGACTCCCAGGTAGGACACGATCTATATGAATAAATCTGTCTTCTAAACTTATAGATCATAAGACTGTTGGGTTGAATCAAAGAAAAAATCTTGCGGTTGGTGACTAGACCGACAAAAATAGCATCTTACATTATCAGAGTACACATCCCCCCTCTCTTAAGAGGTCGATTCCAAAATCTAAATTCATGAGGGTTAGAAGGATTGTTTCAGATCCAGAGACACAACAGATGAGGGTGAATTAGATGACATCTCGATTTTTGGCAAGGGGTTACCCTCCGGAGATTTTGACAACAGCTTTAGGTGCAAGTGGGACACAAACTCCACCAAAATATAAAAGTGATTGCATAGCGCTCATTCATAAATATCATCCTTTGAATCATCATTTTTATAATGTGGTTGTAAACACTGGCACATCTTAGGGAAAGCATATCCCACAGTAGTGGAATTTAAGAACCCACCACTTATATGCAATAGACGCAATCCCAGCTTGAGGGACCATCTCGTACACTCTGATATTGGTACGGTGAAGAAAAAACTCTGGTACAGAGCACACTCACTCATCAGAAAGGAGGCACATTCCCTTGTCTCCACTGCATGCAATGTAGTAACATACTGAAGGGCCAATATTTTCAACATCCTCGAACTGGAAAATCCTACAGGATTAAAGGTTATTATACCTGTGATACTACCAACGTTATCTATTTAATAAAATGCCCGTGCGGCATGTTGTATGTAGGGGAGACAATGCAGAAGGTGAAGGATCGCATCAGTAAACACAAATCGACCATAAGGAAGAAAAATCTCCTATTTCCTATACCATTTCATTTTCAAAGTCTCAATTAGAGATGGCCCTGCGGTTCGCCCGGCGGTCGTTTCGCGGCAAACTTTTTGTGTTCGCGATTTGCCGAACATGCGAACATATGGAGAAATTCGCGCCCGCCATATTCTTTTACATTATGAAGCACTTTGACCCATGACACATCCATCAGGTGGTACAGGACAGCCAATTGAGACGTTTCAGCACATGGACGCACCCCCTACCTTATAAATAAACCTGATCTGGCCGCCATTTTACATTCAGTGTTTTGCCAGTGTAGGGAGAGGTTGCTGTGTGGAGCAGGGACAGGCTGTTAGGGACACCAAACGCTAGCTAATAGGGTAACAAAAGTCATTTTAAGCACTAGTATAGGTGTGCTATCTATAGGTGTGATACACAGAGGGGTGCGATATACTTATAATATACTTTTATAATGAGTCAAAAACACATAGATCTATATAGTGATCACCTGGAAGTCAGGGGCCTAGGGGCTAGGGGCTTACTAGGGCCATTTTTATATAGGGTAAGGTTCCAGACGGGGTCGCTCTTATCAGGGCGGGTGGTCTGTGGTTAGGCTATCAGGGCCAGAATAGCACCCCCCTGTAGGGCAATATCAGGGACAGTTCTTTGCCCACCCTGTCCTTCAATACCACATCATCATCTAGCCCAGGGATAGATGGTTTTTGCTTTCCCTCCGGGATTCATGGATGTACACTGGAACCCCCCGGATTGTGGTAGGACAATGGTTTGGTGCTGCCGAGCACTTGTTATTGCCGACCACATCTATGCTTTTTGCTTAAAGGGGTTCTGCACTTTGTTTTAACTGATGATCTATCCTCTGGACCCCCGCCGATCAGCTGTTTTAGAAGGCAGCGGAGCTCCAGCAGCGCCGCGGCCTTCTCGCTGTTTACCGCTGGCCCAGTGACGTCACGACTAGTATCAACTAGTGTGGGCAGGGCTAAGCTCTGTTCACTTGAATGGAGCTTAGCCCCGCCCACGCTAGTTAATACTAATCATGACGTGACTGGGCCGGCGGTAAACAGCGAGAAGGCCGCGCCGCTGCTGGAGCGCCGCTGCCTTCTCAAACAGCTGATCGGCGGGGGTCCTGGGTGTCGGACCCCCGCCGATCAGATGCTGATGATCTATCCACCTCTGCATCGCTGGACTTGGGAATAAAGATGGCAGATCGCATGTGTTCGTCGGCTAACACTGCGAACTGGCCATCACTGACAATTATGTAATTTCCTGTTTAAATTGATTGGTGATGTCATGTGACTAGACCTATAAAATGCTACATGTTGTCGGTTACTAATGTGCAGTTGAAGAAGGCTGGACGGGCCGAAACGCGCATCCTGTTATATATTTTGGAATAAAGCATACCTCTAAATAAATACGTCTGCTGGGATTTATCTGAACTTTGAGCTGGGGACGGCCCCTTCCCGTGCAAGCGTTTTCTAAAGAGTAGTGAGCTGTCTATTACTTGATGTGATATTTTTATACAGAAGGTTATTATGGACGCGGCGATACCTAATATGTATACTTTTTATTTATTTATTAAAGTTTTACACAATAACAGCATTTTTGAAACAAAAAAAATCATGTTTACTGTCTCCATATTCTGAGAGCCATAGCTTTTTTATTTTTTGGGCGATTGTCTTAGGTAGGCTCTCATTTTTTGCGGGATGGGATGATGGTTTGAAAGGTATGATTTTTGGGTGTGTATGACTTTTTGATCGCTTGGTATTACCATATTTTTTCTGAGCGATTGTTTTAGGTAGGGGCTTATTTTTTTGCGGGATGAGGTGACGGTTAGATTGGTACTATTTTGGGGGGCATACGCCTTTTTGATCTATGGTGTTGCACTTTTAGTGATGTAACTTTATTTTGGAAAAAAAACCTTTCTTTAATTCAAACGTATTTTTTTATTATTAAAAAAAAACCACTTTTTCCCTTTATTTTACTTTTTATATTTGTCCCACTGTGGGACTTTTTAGGGTTTGATCCCTGTTTCAATTCAGTAAAATACATTCTGTACTGTACTGAATTGAACTGTCAGCGTCTCACAAAGGGAGACGCTCACAGTTGCCTAGGAGGCCCAGCGCTCAGACTGGATCTCCTGGGCTTCCGTAGGCTGGCAGCTCCGATCCAGGCCCGATCCCATCACACTTGCACCCGCCCGATCCCATCACATACAAGCACGTGAAGATGCGGCAAGGAGTCACATTCGCTCACGTACATGTACGTGATAATGTGGGAAGGGGTTAAATGGAACCAAAACTTAATTAAAATTATAGGAAACTAAACAAATTTGCCAATATATTATCCCAAACTTTGATGGAAATTCCCGGACAATCAATTTGCCAAGTCTTTTGTGCCGGAGAACGTGTATTATTAAATCGTGCAGAGCCGAAGTGGCCTCATGCTACTGCCACCTCCACAATCTCTCAATCTCGTGCTACTCTGTGGCCTCCTTATGCTGTTGCCACCTCCACAATGTCTCGTTCTCGTGCTACTCTGTGGCCTCCGCATGCTGCTGCCACCTCCACAATTTCTCGTCGTCGTACTACTCTGTGGCCTCCTCATGCTGCTGACATCTCGACAATCTCTCGTCGTCATGCTACTCTGTGGCCTCCTCATGCTGCTGCCACTCCACAATCTCTCGTCGTCATGCTACTCTGTGGCCTCCTCATGCTGCTGCCACTCCACAATCTCTCGTCGTTGTGCTACTCTGGCTTCCTCATTCTGCTGACACCTCCACAATCTCTCGTTGTCGTGCCTCTCTGTGGCCTCCTGATGCTGTCGCCACCTTACCACTATGTCATAGTTCCACTCTGTGGACTTCTCATGCTGTTCCCACTCTCCCCACTTCACGACTGGTGCACTATTTTGGCTTTAGGCCTGGCTGACATCATTTATTTGATCTTTCTTCTGATCTGTCGGAAGGAAGGAAAAATGAGACGCACAACGGATCCTGTCTGTGTAGCACCTGTAAGGCCTGTATGGTCCCATCAAAATTGACTTATGATTTGGTAGCCAAAAGCAGGAGTGGGTACAAAACACAGAAGACATGCAAATACAGGTCCTTCTAAAAAAATTAGCATATTGTGATAAAGTTCATTATTTTCTGTAATGTACTGATAAACATTAGACTTTCATATATTTTAGATTCATTACACACCAACTGAAGTAGTTCAAGCCTTTCATTGTTTTAATATTGATGATTTTGGCATACAGCTCATGAAAACCCAAAATTCCTATCTCAAAAAATTAGAAATATCATGAAAAGGTTCTCTAAACGAGCTATTAACCTAATCATCTGAATCAACTAATTAACTCTAAACACCTGCAAAAGATTCCTGAGGCTTTTAAAAACTCCCAGCCTGGTTCATTACTCAAAACCGCAATCATGGGTAAGACTGCCGACCTGACTGCTGTCCAGAAGGCCATCATTGACACCCTCAAGCAAGAGGGTAAGACACAGAAAGAAATTTCTGAACGAATAGGCTGTTCCCAGAGTGCTGTATCAAGGCACCTCAGTGGGAAGTCTGTGGGAAGGAAAAAGTGTGGCAGAAAACGCTGCACAACGAGAAGAGGTGACCGGACCCTGAGGAAGATTGTGGAGAAGGACCGATTCCAGACCTTGGGGGACCTGCGGAAGCAGTGGACTGAGTCTGGAGTAGAAACATCCAGAGCCACCGTGTACAGGCGTGTGCAGGGAATGGGCTACAGGTGCCGCATTCCCCAGGTCAAACCACTTTTGAACCAGAAACGGCGGCAGAAGCGCCTAACCTGGGCTACAGAGAAGCAGCACTGGACTGTTGCATGTCATTCGGAAATCAAGGTGCCAGAGTCTGGAGGAAGACTGGGGAGAGGGAAATGACAAAATGCCTGAAGTCCAGTGTCAAGTACCCACAGTCAGTGATGGTCTGGGGTGCCATGTCAGCTGCTGGTGTTGGTCCACTGTGTTTTATCAAGGGCAGGGTCAATGCAGCTAGCTATCAGGAGATTTTGGAGCACTTCATGCTTCCATCTGCTGAAAAGCTTTATGGAGATGAAGATTTCATTTTTCAGCACGACCTGGCACCTGCTCACAGTGCCAAAACCACTGGTAAATGGTTTACTGACCATGGTATTACTGGGCTCAATTGGCCTGCCAACTCTCCCGACCTGAACCCCATAGAGAATCTGTGGGATATTGGGAAGAGAAAGTTGAGATACGCAAGACCCAACACTCTGGATGAGCTTAAGGCCGCTATCGAAGCATCCTGGGCCTCCATAACACCTCAGCAGTGCCACAGGCTGATTGCCTCCATGCCACGCCGCATTGAAGCATCCTGGGCCTCCATAACACCTCAGCAGTGCCACAGGCTGATTGCCTCCATGCCACGCCGCATTGAAGCAGTCATTTCTGCAAAAGGATTCCTGACCAAGTATTGAGTGCAGAACTGAACATAATTATTTGAAGGTTGACTTTTTTTGTATTAAAAACACTTTTCTTTTATTGGTCGGATGAAATATGCTAATTTTTTTAGATAGGAAATTTGGGTTTTCATGAGCTGTATGCCAAAATCATCAATATTATAACAATAAAAGGCTTGAACTACTTCAGTTGTGTGTAATGAATCTAAAATATATGAAAGTCTAATGTTTATCAGTACATTACAGAAAATAATGAACTTTATCACAATATGCTAATCTTTTGAGAAGGACCTGTATTCCATTCACGTGTCATCTCTGTTTTAGATCCCCTCCTGTTTTTTTGGCATTAGCAATACTGATGGATTACTGACCAAATGCTGACCGAGTGAAGGCGTATGCTTTACAGACAGGATCCGGTTTTTGTGAGTTAATGTTCTGATGGATCAGAGGAAGGGCAAAATAATCAGTGACGTCAACACAAACTTACTGCTGACCCCTTCTCCACTCTGTCGGGGGCTCTACTTGTATAAGCGTTTAATAGAACAGGTTCTGTAGACATCTATGTGGAATCAGCTGACTACGGTGTAAAAGGAGTGCGCTTCTTCTTGGCGCTAACATTGACCTGTAAGGCTGAGTTCACACGAGTTATTTGGTCAGTTTTGGCCCCGTGACTGCCCAAATAAGTGAAGTGTGCAGTGATTCTGCATGACATATTGACTGACTGTATTATTTTACTACCAAAGCAGACTCCCTATGCGTGTTACTGCAAGGCACAGTGTTCTACACCACTATAAAGGCTCTCTGCAGCCAGGAAATAGCCTTTTTTTAACGTAATTCGCCGCAAATATATTCAGATCGAACAAAATTTTTCCCCAAAAATTGGGCGAACTGGCGAGTCGAATTTTTGACAAATTTGCTCATCTCTATAACTCAACATGAAAAATTATTCACAAGACCCATCTAGGTCTGCCTCTCTCAGAGCCATGTGAAGCAACGTGAATCCATATAATGAAAGTGGGGGCCTCCTGAAGGCAGATGCTGGGGGGTGATAAGTGTCTAAAGCTGGATTTCAACTTTCAGTTTTCTTGAGGGACACTGGGACATCAGCTGCTGTTTGAGGAGTCTAGAAGTGGCTTTTTTTCATTCTTCAGACAGCGAGTGCTTGTCTGAGCTCAGTGAGCATTGGGGTGTTAAGGAGAAACAGCTTTTGGGCGAAATACAGTTCAGCTGCAAGTAGGTCTGAAACAATTCATCGATGTGCAGTGACCAGGAACGGGTTCGCTGACGCCACATTAATGCAGTGGCAGGTTCAGGTAGATAATATATCCTGTATTTGTCGTGACGCCAATTGCAGCGTGCGCAGGGTACTATCCCAGGGCCCTTCCAAGGTATTATAACACACGTCCCAGATTAGGAATGCCAGAGTGATGTAATGGCCTATAATGTCTCTATAGCTTTGTGGTAATTGTGACACTGTGTTTCCTACCTGGGTACGGCCGGACTCCTGGCTCACTTGCAATAAATTTGAGTGTAGTGATAGTAGGAGTAATCGAGGAACTTGGCAGAATAACTGATGTCCAGACCTTTAGATGAAGTTCAAACATTTCTTTACTTGAGGTAAATTTCATCCAAGCAGTATACAGCTTTGGTTTCTTGGTCCCAGCAGATTTTGGCAATCATTGGCAGGACTGAATACTTCTGCTTTAAATGTGGAGCTTTCAGGATAAAACGTCTGCTTGGTATCTCCGTATTTGTGGCAGGGTTAGCTTCTGCACTTATCTTCTGCTGTATGGGGACAGACTAGCTGAGGAGGAATACGTTTCTCCTAGGCACTGGACTTATCTCACAGATGGTTTCTCAGGGGATGCTTTCTTCCTGTAACTCTGGAGTTTATCTGTAGTTTCTGCTTTTCTCATCCAGCTGAGCTGAGGGTGCTCAAGCTGGGTATATGGCCAAGTCTCAGCCGAGAAAAGGTCCTTGCTTTCTTCCCTATGTACGGCGTCTCCTCACACCACACAGCCTTCCCCAACAGCTCAGATACACTAAACTGTAGCTTGCACCTGCCAATGTGTTACTGCCACCTACTGGTAACCAGGAAAATTACATTTAACATAGAATTAGATGCACATTTGTGGGAGGACATAATATAAATTACATCAGATGACAGTATAAAAGGCCCTTAGGAGATAGTACCGGGGTAGAGGAGTGTCGTAACACAACTCTGGGGTATTACTTTGAGTCAAGCCATCCTTGCCGTGTGTATACGATAAGAGAAATGAGCTCCGGGGTACCCAATTAAATACAAAGTGCTGCATGAAGTACATATAAAGACATACAAAGACAAACCTATAACAGCTACCCTAAGGTTCCTGCCCGCATGAGTAGGGTGTCTTATTAACGGTTGCCCTCTCAATATACCCAGTGAACCAAAGGTCTGCACTAAACAATCATTTCTGACTGACTTTTAAGTAGTTTGGATCCTAATACCAAAGAAAGCATGGTGGTGTCTTTATTCTGTAATCCCACCATTGTGTAATGAAATGCCCGCAAATGAAAGGGTGGTTTCATCCTGTATTCCCTTCTCTGCACCAAAGTCTGAAAAATAAGGCTTCTAGCACGATCACGATGACTATGGGTAGCTAGATGGCTCTAAGGCGGTGCACTAGGCCTTAGGCAAAGGTACAGAAGGGGGAGAAGTATACTTCTCCCAATCCTTCTGGCAATATCACAGGAGGAGGGTATAATAATCCCATAAAACTCCCGGAAGACATCACAGGATGGGTGTTTAGTAGTCCCATTACCAATCCTGGCACATATAAAAAACAGGAAGGAGGGTTATATTATTCCCCCAGCCATTCCCGAAGCAGCGGGGTTACCCTTGTAGTTGCTGGACCTGCCTGGGACTTACCGCCTGTCCTACCTGGGTACCCGGGTTATGACACGAGGAATAGGCCATTAGTATTAAGCGTCCACAAAGGCAGTGCATATAAAGAACAGAGCTGTAAAGCAAAGTGACACAAAAGAAAGGTGCTACTGATCTGGCTAAGTGCAAAAGTTAAGTGCAATTTCACAAAAAAGTACATAGATTCACATTGCGGCACCTGGAGAAGAATACACACAATGGGCATAAGAGCTTGAACGTTGCTCAACCTGTAAACATTGAAGTAAGATTTGTGTAAAAATATTATGCAAATATCAGTGCAATCAATATTATCATAATATGCTCAAATATGACTTGAGTCCTTTTTCTTGAAGTGCTTCAAAATTAGAATCCTCTGGAAACAAACAAAAGTCACTTGTAATCCATTAGGAGGTATATTTGTAAACCAAAGAACGAAAAATATTTTAAAAACACAAAATAGCAGCATGTTGAGAACCATAGTTCCATGATGCTCTCAAATAACCTAAAGAAGGTGATAAAACAATGCGCAAACTTTGGCGCAACCTGGGGTGCAAAGAGTTAAGATAGTTGGGGGGAGTCCTGACAAATGTGGCCATCCTTTTGAGGCTGTAACAAATGGCAAAAAAACTGGCCAGCAGTCCTGCATCTTTCAAGACCAGTCCACACTGTGGCTCCTAGGTAGTTCTTTAATTAAGGCATAAAACATTTAGTGTGGGGCCCTTTAAATGAGGACCTCCACCTCCTCTTAGCTGCTTGAGCTACTAAAGCTCATTAGAGGGTGCTCCTGCCTCTGGTATCTGAGCCTTGCGGCTGTGGTGGTGCGCCAGTGCCCTCTGGTGGTATCTTTTGGTAGTGGCTGAGCAGTCAGCCTGGTGAAAGATGCTGTGACCTGCTGCAAGCCGGAATCCCTTGCCAGTGCAGAGGTATGCAAAACCTCTGGCTGAAGTTTCCAGGGTAGGACATAGGGTTGCAACCTGGGATTAAAAGTCAGCACTGAGTTGTTATTCTGACCCACCCATAGTGTTGGGGGTGCAGCCAGGTCAGGGATAAGGGGCTCTGGTTCAGGTTGAGCCCGTTCTCTAAATCTCAATTGGCTATCCAGGCCTTCCTGCAGACACCGGACTCTCTCAGAAGAACCTAGTTCTTCCTGCCAGGCCTCTGGGATGAGAGCAAGGGATAGTGGCTTGGCCAGGAGGGTAATCCCTGCAGCAAAGGGGCCCTGCACGGAGTGCATCGGGTGTACTCCACTTGATCCCCAACATTTAGGTTGTGGTGGGCCTGGGGCAAGTAATTCCGTTTAACGGAGCGGCGGCCCGCAAATAGTTCTTCCCTGCTTTGATTGTCTTGGAGGAACCCAACATATCTCTCCACAGAGAACCACAGCACAGTTCAGGTGCGCCGACCGAGTTTGGGATCGCTGGGTTGACGGTCATCTAAGACCTGTTTGACCCATTCCTCCACTGCTGTCTTGTACTTCCATTGACTCTGGGCATGGCAGGTAATTTTGAGGGGGACCTTGGGGTTGAGGTAACTTGGCCTTAGGCTGTCTTTCCTGGGTGGCGGAGTGGAAACTCCAGCCACCTCCGCTGAGCCAGCGGGCGTGCGGAGCAGGGCTTCCTTGGGCCTAGCAGAGGTGTCAGGACCAACAGGCGTGGTGCAGGGGCAGCTATGGGCTGGACCGGGGCCTCGGGGAGCGGGATGGCTACTACCTGATGTCGCGGCCGTGTGGCTGACTCCGGTGCCTCCTGCTGGTGCGCTGCGGTGGTCGCGGCTGTCTCCGGAACTGCAGTCGACTCCTCAGAGGACGCGGCTCGTTCCTGGGCCAGGGCATCGGTCACTGGAGGCGACGATGCTGCACTTGGTGATGCAGGTACCTCCAGGGCCTGGACGACTTGACAGTTGGTGGCTTCCGCGGGAGCGGGCTTGGCTGTGGTGGCCATCTTGGGTAATGGCTGGGATGCTGGTTTAGTAGCCATGGAGGAACCCACAGCCTCCGGGATCTGGACTGCTGGGCCGACATCAGCTTACACTGGAGCAGGCTCGAGAACAGCAGCCATCTTTGAGTCAGGGGTGGCGGCCGTCTCGCCATCCAAAGAGGAATCCGCAGCCTCTGGAATCATGGCAAACACCGACGGGCCTTTCTTGCTCACAAGGTGGAAGACCCGGATCTCTGGAGGTATTGTAGTATAGTGGTTAACCTGTAATAGTCATCTGGTCCCACTTTGGGTTGGGGAGCGCCATCTTCCTTTGCTCTTCTGTCATGCTGGACGCAGGAAGTGAAGGTGGAGCCCGAGGGGAGGGGTTTTCACTCCCTTGGCTCACATTACAAAATTCTTGGTGGGCAGGATTTAGGTTTCCCGCTTCTAGGGGGGCATAGTCAGCATTTTCGCGCTCCTGAGAGGGCGTTCTTGTGTTTTCCTGCTACTGAAGGACAAGAAGCGGCGCCATTACAGAAATATGGCAAATTAACCCTTGAAGTGCTGGCGTGCACAGTTTAGCACCTTTTTGCACCACACTGTCGGATTCATGCTGCTGCTAGTGCACGTGTGCCCCCAGACTACCGCTCCGGCCCCATTGACTATAATGGGGGCGGGCCGGAGTTCCAGCAGCAGCACGGCAAACATCCAGAGTGTCGGCTGTAATAAAAGTATGACATGTTTGCCGTGCTGCCGCCGGAACTTCGGCCCACCCCCATTATAATCAATAGGGCCGAAGCGGTAGTCCGAGGGGACGTGTGCACTAGCCGCAGTACAGATTCGACAGGCTGTTCACCTGCCAAAACAGCCTGCCGGAGTTCCTTGCCGCTAGTGTGAAACTACCCTAAGAGTCATGTGAAGCATGCTTCTTCTACTTCCTATTGCATATAGTAATAAAAAGAAAAGACAAGCAGAGCTAACACTGCGCAGAATAGCCATTTCCACACACCATATGCTTTTCTGTTGTAGTGTTTAATAATTATGATTAAAAGGAAAGAATATAAAAAATAATAACAGTACAAAAAAATACTTACAACCTGAGGCTTAAGATGTGCCTGGGCTCCAGCTTCACACTTTAATAGATTTGCAAAATGAAAATGGTACTGATGTTGTGTTCCCAATCTATCAGCTCCGCTTAAACTCCTGTTTCAAGAAAGTCTAATCCTTCTAGAAATGCGGCAGGGAGAGTTTGATGTGTTTTTTGGGGAACTAGGTTTACGTTTTTAGAATTGCTCCTATTAAAACAGAGCATAATGTTAAAATATAAATGAGGATGAAAATAAATGATAGCTGCAAACGGTCTGAAAGTGTGATGTATAAGCCTCAGAGGAACGTTCCATATGGAGAATCAAAAAGAAAATCTTTGGGCAATGATCCAACATGGGAGAAATATGACACATCATAGAGGGCTATGTCAATGTTTCACAATACATCTTAGTGTGGAACTGACAGCATTCCTGGTTTACTTAGGTTCAGAAGTTTCTTTGGAGAGAAGTGTATGTTGTGCCATTCTGTTATTCCTCAAATAAATGTATAAATTCATAGTCTGAAACTAACTAATCCACTGGTGTATTATATCAACTTTCCTGTGTGGTGTAGTATAGAGGAGAGAGAGCTGACAGATCCTCTATACTACACCACACAGCAGAGCCGACAGATCCTCTATACTACACCACACAGCAGAGCCGACAGATCCTCTATACTACACCACACAGCAGAGCCGACAGATCCTCTATACTACACGGCACAGGAGAGCCGACAGATCCTCTATACTACACCACACAGCAGAGCCGACAGATCCTCTATACTACACCACACAGGAGAGCTGACAGATCCTCTATACTACACCACACAGCAGAGCCGACAGATCCTCTATACTACACCACACAGCAGAGCCGACAGATCCTCTATACTACACCACACAGCAGAGCCGACAGATCCTCTATACTACACCACACAGGAGAGCTGACAGATCCTCTATACTACACCACACAGGAGAGCTGACAGATCCTCTATACTACACCACACAGGAGAGCTGACAGATCCTCTATACTACACCGCACAGGAGAGCTGACAGATCCTCTATACTACACCACACAGGAGAGCCGACAGATCCTCTATACTACACCACACAGGAGAGCCGACAGATCCTCTATACTACACCACACAGGAGAGCTGACAGATCTTCTATACTACACCACACAGGAGAGCTGACAGATCCTCTATACTACACCACACAGGAGAGCTGACAGATCCTTTATACTACACCACACAGGAGAGCCGACAGATCCTCTATACTACACCACACAGGAGAGCCGACAGATCCTCTATACTACACCACACAGGAGAGCCGACAGATCCTCTATACTACACCACACAGGAGAGCTGACAGATCCTCTATACTACACCACACAGGAGTGCTGACAGATCCTCTATACTACACCGCACAGGAGAGCTGACAGATCCTCTATACTACACCACACAGGAGAGCTGACAGATCCTCTATACTACACCACACAGCAGAGCCGACAGATCCTCTATACTACACAGGAGAGCCGACAGATCCTCTATACTACACCACACAGGAGAGCTGACCGATCCTCTATACTACACCACACAGGAGAGCCGACAGATCCTCTATACTACACCACACAGGAGAGCCGACAGATCCTCTATACTACACCACACAGGAGAACCGACAGATCCTCTATACTACACCACACAGCAGAGCCGACAGATCCTCTATACTACACCACACAGGAGAGCTGACAGATCCTCTATACTACACCACACAGGAGAGCCGACAGATCCTCTATACTACACCACACAGCAGAGCCGACAGATCCTCTATACTACACCACACAGGAGAGCAGACAGATCCTCTATACTACACCACACAGGAGAGCTGACAGATCCTCTATACTACACCACACAGGAGAGCTGACAGATCCTCTATACTACACCACACAGGAGAGCTGACAGATCCTCTATACTACACCACACAGGAGAGCCGACAGATCCTCTATACTACACCGCACAGGAGAGCCGACAGATCCTCTATACTACACCACACAGGAGAGCCGACAGATCCTCTATACTACACCACACAGGAGAGCTGACAGATCCTCTATACTACACCACACAGGAGAGCCGACAGATCCTCTATACTACACCACACAGGAGAGCCGACAGATCCTCTATACTACACCACACAGGAGAGCTGACAGATCCTCTATACTACACCACACAGGAGAGCCGACAGATCCTCTATACTACACCACGCAGGAGAGCAGACAGATCCTCTATACTACACCACACAGGAGAGCTGACAGATCCTCTATACTACACCACACAGGAGAGCCGACAGATCCTCTATACTACACCACACAGGAGAGCCGACAGATCCTCTATACTACACCACACAGAAGAGCCGACAGATCATCTTTAGCGTTACTTGCTTTACTGTTTCATCTACTATGAAAGCCTAAAATGTGAATACCCCTTTAAGAAAAGTGAGTTTATACATTTGGTCCTATGAGTTACTACACCATGCTCACAGAAGGCAACATTTAATGAGTTTGATGCAGAATACATGACTTATTCCCAGCGCTCTTTATACGTTATCATCAAATTACACACTGGTGCTCCTGATTCTTAGTCATTTAATGCATATGCTACTTATCGAAGGAAATGTGCCATAATCTGATTTCAGTATTGACTATTGGGTCTGGCGATAACAGACTGCAGGCACTTTTCTTTCAGGATATATTTAAGTGAATTATTTCTTCTTATTTTGCTGCTAATACCTCCAGGATATTTAGTTTTCCAAGTAGGAATCTATATGATTCTATATTAAGTACAGTATATTTCAAAGGAGCATTTTGTTTTCTAAGGAAATAACCCAAAAGGTCAAGAATTAATAAACTGTAGGATAAACACATGAGGGAGGCAGATATAGAATAGGAAACGATTTTCCAGGCAATGTGCTATAAGATAAGCCACACAGAAACCAGGTAAGCCGAGGAAATCGATGCCAGCAGAAGACCAGGCGCATGTCAAATCTGGTCATTGACACTTAATTGACAGGGCATTTACTTGATAGGTACTTGGCAAAAACTCCCAATGTCCACCTCTGACACAGGGGAGTAGATATTAATAGTGCAGAGGTAGCAGGTGCTATATAAGTGTATATATATAAGTGTATATATATATATATATATATATAATCTAGCTAAAGTTTTGAGGCTCCATAGATTTAGGTAGCACCTCGGCTGCCACTTGTGCAACTGCATGTCTTAGCGTTGGATACCTCACTTATAGACCAGCAATACGTTTTTTTTAAGTCATGCCTGATTGTATAGGAACTGGAGTCTGCCATACCAGAGACCGTGCTGTTTCGAAGTTCTTGCCCCTCATCAGTTCAGGGGAATGACTCCCGGGACCCCCACCAATTACCTGTTTGAGAAGGCACCGATTCTTCCGTCAGTGCCGCTGCCTTCCCTCATCTCACCAAGGACAGCGCCATACATTGTATAGTGCCCATGCTTAGTATCACAGTTCAGCCCCATCCACTTCTGGGGCTGAGCTGCTCCTAGGCCACGCGACACATGAATGTGTCATCATTCGACCTAGGAAAAGCAGCGAGAAGTGCCTTTTCAAACAGCTGATCGGCCGGGGTTGACACACCTTTAAGATACGGATTACCTAGCCAGAGTGTTGAGCGAATTACTGTTTTCCAGCTCGGCGTACAAGGTTCAGGTTCGGGTTATCTAAGAATTCCGTTATGGATTCCGCTACCACGGACCATAACTTATAGAATCTATAACGAAATTCTTAGATAACCCAAACCATGTACGCCGAACTTGAAAACAGAAGTTCGCTCATCCCCAGTGGCGTAGCTTGTGGAGGGGCCGTTGCCCCGGGTGCCAAATTGTAGGGGGCGCCAGGCACCATAATAGGGGTGATGAAAGCATATGGTCCCCACCCCCTTCGTTCTGCCTCATAAGCTTCAGGCCAGGCCTGAAGCCTATAAAGCAGTAGAATGGCGCAGGAGATCGCGATTACATCACCGTGACCTCCTGCGCCGGGTCTCGTGAGATGACATGATGATGCGGCGCAGGAGGACACGGTGAGGTGTTTCTGACCGCCTGTGCTGGGACACCTGAGCAAAGGCAACGAGAAGAGGTGACCGGACCCTGAGGAAGATTGTGGAGAAGGACCGATTCCAGACCTTGGGGGACCTGCGGAAGCAGTGGACTGAGTCTGGAGTAGAAACATCCAGAGCCACCGTGTACAGGCGTGTGCAGGAAATGGGCTACAGGTGCCGCATTCCCCAGGTCAAGCCACTTTTGAACCAGAAACAGCGGCAGAAGCGCCTGACCTGGGCTACAGAGAAGCAGCACTGGACTGTTGCTCAGTGGTCCAAAGTACTTTTTTCGGATGAAAGCAAATTTTGCATGTCATTCGGAAATCAAGGTGCCAGAGTCTGGAGGAAGACTGGGGAGAGGGAAATGCCAAAATGCCTGAAGTCCAGTGTCAAGTACCCACAGTCAGTGATGGTCTGGGGTGCCATGTCAGCTGCTGGTGTTGGTCCACTGTGTTTTATCAAGGGCAGGGTCAATGCAGCTAGCTATCAGGAGATTTTGGAGCACTTCATGCTTCCATCTGCTGAAAAGCTTTATGGAGATGAAGATGTCATTTTGCAGCACGACCTGGCACCTGCTCACAGCGCCAAAACCACTGGTAAATGGTTTACTGACCATGGTATTGCTGTGCTCAATTGGCCTGCCAACTCTCCTGACCTGAACCCCATAGAGAATCTGTGGGATATTGGGAAGAGAAAGTTGAGAGACGCAAGACCCAACACTCTGGATGAGCTTAAGGCCGCTATCGAAGCATCCTGGGCCTCCATAACACCTCAGCAGTGCCACAGGCTGATGGCCTCCATGCCACGCCGCATTGAAGCAGTCATTTCTGCAAAAGGATTCCCCACCAAGTATTGAGTGCATAACTGAACATAATTATTTAAAGGTTGACTTTTTTTGTATTAAAAACACTTTTCTTTTATTGGTCGGATGAAATATGCTAATTTTTTTAGATAGGAATTTTGGGTTTTCATGAGCTGTATGCCAAAATCATCAAATATTAAAACAATAAAAGGCTTGAACTACTTCAGTTGTGTGTAATGAATCTAAAATATATGAAAGTCTAATGTTTATCAGTACATTACAGAAAATAATGAACTTTATCACAATATGCTATTTTTTTTAGAAGGACCTGTATAATGGCCCATTATAAATAATAATAATAATAATAATACTATAGAGGGGGCCATTATATATAATAATAATAATAATAATAATAATAGTAACTAATAATAATAAAACTCTGCAAAGATGAGACGCAGCTGAAAGAAGGTATCATGTCGGTCTTATCTCCGAATGAAGACGTTGAGAAAATTCTACATCACAGGAGATGATGTCACTGGATGGATGAGGTATGTAATGTGCGAACACATATTTGCTTAATGGTAAGGTTGAGGGGTGGATTTAGAATTTGGACCACCCTGCCACATCCTGGCCCCAGACTTCAGGTCACACTGTACGTGTTCTGAATTCTGGGGCCTCACACCCATCTACTACATTATCTGTACTCAGGGAATTATCACTGTATTATCTGTGGTGTTAGGAGTACTACATTATCTGTAAAAAGGGGCATGTCCACGGGTTGGGGGGGGGGCTTGCCCCGGGTGCTGGCAACCCACGCAACGCCACTGCTCATCCCTAGTTATTAGTAGTGATGAGCGGGAGGTGCCATATTCGATTTCGCGAATATTCGAATGAATATTTGTGTTATATTCGTCGAAATCGAATATTCGTAATTATTCCAATTATCGCGAATAATATGCGAATTATTTTCCGCGTATTGCAATTATTTATCTTGATAGTATAAGGCAACGTTCCTATGCTAATTGACTATGGCTAGGCTAATATGTGTATTTTACGAAATTTCGGAATATTGCTCTAACTTCGTCTCCTAGAATATTACAAATATTCTAAAAGAAGAAGTTAGAGCAATATTACGAAATTTCGTAAAATGCACATATAGATTGTAATTTAGCTAATATAGTGCTATAATCCCTTTGTTTTCCTCTAAATTTTTTTTGCCTCTTCTGAACTTAAGTTTTGTAAAATATGTACACTATTAAAAAATATTACTATTGCAGTATATTAGCTTAAATACAATCTGTGTATTTTACGAAATTTCGTAATATTGCTCTAACTTCGTCTTTTAGAATATTCGTAATATTGCTCCAACTTCGTCTTTCAGAATATTACGAATATTCTAAAAGACGAAGTTAGAGCAATATTAAGAACATACGCAAAAGTCGAAATTGCGATGCGAGTAATATAACACGAAATAATCGCATGAAGATTTCAACTTAGCACTGCTATATTCCATATTCTAGCCTAGTATGGAATATAGCAGTGCTAACTTAGCACAGCTATATTCCATATTAGGCTAGAATATGGAATATAGCAGTGCTAAGTTGAAATCTTCATGCGATTATTTCATGTTATATTACTCGCATCGCCATTTCGACTATTGCGAAATTTCGTAAAATACACATATAAATTAGATTGTAATTTAGCAAATATGGAATATAGCAGTAAGTTGAAAACGCCACTGACTGGAGCAGCCAGGAAGCCAGGAATCCAAAGGACAGGTAAGAACAACTTTAGGGAAGTGGGAAAGAAAAAAATATAATAAAAAAAAAAAAAAATATTCGATTTCGCGAATATATAGAACGATATTCAAAATATTCGCGAAATCTCAAAATTGCGATATTCGAGAAAAAAATTCGCAATTCGAATATTCGCGCTCAACACTAGTTATTAGTATGAAAATCTCAGAAAACCCTTTTAAGTTTGGAGGGAAAAACCTGGACACACTGACCTTTTGACTGTCTGGTTTAGCTCGGTTTACGTCTGAAGACTTTTTTATGTCAGGAAAAACTACTTAGTTATTCTCATAGACTGTCACGGACGTTCCTGTAACAGGTGCCAGGAGATCAGTGAGACTGGCAACACGTGGGTTGATCTGACAGATGTCTGTTGTTTCTGGTGATGGCCAAACCCCTTGCCTCAGGTGTGGCTTATGTGGTCATTTATTCTTCCCTATTTATTGTGGCTTCTCCCACCATGCTGTGTGATTTATAGCTTAAGTCTGGTTTTGGACTGCTGGTGTTTGGATCTTGGCGGAGTTCTTGTGCTTCCATTGCCTTTTGAAGTTAAGCGTCTTCTTTCCCTTTTGGTTTATTGTTTGGGTTCTCTTGTGTTGCTCTTTTTTCTGTCATTTGTGTTTAGGCCTGAGGGAGACTGCTGTTCGTCCTACCGGTTGGAGGAACCGGTTGTCTCTTGTCCTGACATTAGTACCAGGGTCCTAAAGGGTGAAATGGGACTTTAGATTCCTGTGTATGAATTTACCTACCTCTGGGGTCAAGTCATATTTGCAGTCAGTCAGGACTTTGATTAGAGTTTCTCTAGGAGGTGAACAGCTCCTTTCCCTAGTTTCCAGGCCTTTTCCCCTGACCCCTTTCCCTCCTACGTTCGGTGTGGGTTTCCCTCCCACACCAAAACGTGACATTATAAAGCGCCAAACCATTATTTTTTTTTTGCTTGTGTCAGTGCAGCCATGGATCCAATCGCTGCACTGGCCAGACAGCTGCATGGGCTGTCTTTGGATGTAGCTGACCTCTGCACGACCGTCTCACAGATCCCGAGACCACTGGCTGCTGGTCCTAGTGGTGGTTATCAGGCCTGTCCTGAACCAAAAGTGACCCTCCCGGACAGATTCTCTGGGGAAAGTTATAATTTAATTTTGTTCAGAGAGGCGTGCAAATTGCATTTTAATCTAAGCCCACACTCATCTGGGGATGAGAGTCAGAGAGTTGGTGTGGTTATTTCATTGCTTTCTCTGCCTACTGGATCGCAGTCTCTCCGGTCGGTGGATGAATTTTTCAGAGCTCTGGGTCTCATATATGATGACCCAGACCGGACCTCCCTGGCCGAGACCAAGTTACGTGGCCTTCGTCAGGGAAAGCGTTCTGCTGAGATCTATTGCTCCGAGTTTAGGAGCTGGGCTACGGATACTGACTGGAACGATCCAGCTCTCCATAGTCCGTTCTGTCAGGGATTATCTGAGAGGCTGAAGGACGCTTTGGCCTTTCATAAGAATCCCGAGTCTTTGGAAGCCGCTATGTGTCTTGCTGTATGCATTTATAGACGAGAGAGAGAGAGAGAGAGAGAGAGAGAGAGAGAGAGAGAGAGAGCAAACAGGACATTTTATCAATGTATGTCCATGCATTCAGCATCAAAAAGAAAAGGGGGCGTTTAATTCCCATCTGACTCTTGGAGGGTTAAGAGGGGAGTCAGAGAACGTGCATTTGTCTTTGACTGGTAGTACCCGATTTCTCCTGACTGATGAGGTGGCATAGAGTCCAGGACTGTGGGGATTGAGGTGTTTATCGACAGCAGGGCAGGGGGAAATCTGAATGATGGTCAGTTTACTTGTATGCACTGGTTGCATTAGAGAAAAACATTTCTGTTTTTGTCGTTGATCCTGCACCTCTAACTCAGAAGTGTTTGTCTCAGATGGTGCATGACATCCGATTAAGAGTGGGTGACTTTCATCAGGAGTTCATCTCGTGTTTTGATGGAAGGTCTCCCTGCTCTATTGGTTCTGGGTTTACCGTGTTTAAGCAAGCATAATCCAACCTAGATTCTGGATTGGGATGATTATTGCATTGATAATGGTCTGAATACGTCTTTTTCTGCTTTTACCACTAAAACAGGGATGCTCAACCTGCGGCCCTCCAGCTGTTGTAAAACTACAACTCCCACCATGCCCTGCTGTAGGCTGCACGCTGTCCGGGAATTCTGGGAGTTGTAGTTTTTCAACAGCTGGAGGGCCGCATTAAAACATTACCCTTCATATCTGATTTTTCCGATGTATTTTCTTAAAGTGGATGCCAGGACTTACTCCTGCATCGGGAATATGATTGTCCTATCAACCTTATTCCTGGAGCTAAGTTGCCCAAATATAGGTTGTATAACCTTTCTGGACCTGAAAGACTGGCCATGAGAGAGTATATTACCAAGAGTTTGGCTAAAGGGCACATAAGACCTTCCAAATCTCCTGTGGAAGCAGGGTTTTTTTTGTTAAAAAGAAGGACGGAACCCTTAGGACATGTCTGGATTTCCATGAGCTCAATTGGATTCCTTTGATTTCTGATTTGTTTAACCAGATGGTTGGTGACCAGGTGTTCTCAAAGTTGGACTTAAGGAGGGCATATAATCTGGTCAGGATCAAGGAAGGGGATGAATGGAAGACTGCTTTTAATACTCCAGAGGGTCACTTTGAGAATCTGGTCATGCCGTTTGGGTTGACCAATGCTCCTGTGGTTTTCCAGCATTTTGTGAATGACATTTTTCATCACCTGGTGGGAAAGTTTGTTGTCCTGTATTTAGATGACATACAAATTTATTCTCCAGATGTGGAGACTCATCAGGATCACGTTAGACAGGCGTTACAGTCTGACTCTGCCAGCAGCGCCAGGGAAGGCCCGCCGCCCACAGTCAGAAGGCAGCCAGCCCCCAGCCAAGTTCCAAACTTCCACTGACTGGTAGGTTCATAATTCATTGGTTATATTGTTTTGTTGTTAATTAAACTGGATCGGATCCATCATCCATCCATCCCTTGCCAGTGTTTCCCACTCACTGACTTACTTAGTCCGACACCATCTCACCCGTCCGGGTCGTCCCAGTGTACTACTAGCCCGCCCTGCTGCTCTGGTTCTGCTTGTGTTTGGAGTCAGTTGGACTGGAGAAATGTGCATTTAGGGGGCAGGGGGGGCAGTTACTGGTACTACCAGCAACTGCCCGGCCCCCCCCCCCCTAAATGCACATTTCTCCAGTCCAAATGTCCAAACAGAACCAGGGTGGGCTAGTATACTGGCACTGGGACGGGTGAGATGGTGCCTGGGATGGATCCAACCCAGTTTAATCAACTAACCTACAAGTAACTGGCCCCCTCACACCCCCCAAATGCACATTTCTCCAGTCCAACTGTCCAAACAGAACCAGGACGGGCTAGTATACTGGCACTGGGATGGGCGAGATCGTGCCTGGGATGGATCCGATCCAGTTTAAAATCAACCAACCTACCAGTAACTGGTTGGTTGATTAAACTGGATCGGGATCCATCCCAGTCTGGTAGGTTGGTTGATTAAACTGGAATCGGATACATCCCAGGCACCATCTCACCCATCCCAGTGCCAGTATACTAGCCTGCCCTGGTTCTGTTTGGACAGTTGGACTGGAGAAATGTGCATTGGGGGGGGGGCAGTTACTGGTATGTTGGTTGATTAAACTGGATCGGATCCATCCCAGGCACCATCTCACCCGTGCCAGTGTACTAGCCCGCCCTGGTTCTGTTTGGAGTCAGTTGGACTGGAGAAATGTTGCTTTGCCGCTTGCATTTGTTTACAATACGGGACGTTAAAGTCAGCAAGTGTAATGTGGGGGGGGCCTTATTGTTTTCCGCCCCAGGGCCCCATTTCACCTAGAACCGCCCCTGGCTTCTCCCACCATGCTGTGGGGTTTATAACTTCAGTCTGGTTTTGGATTGATGGGGTTTGGATCTCGGCGTTCCTGTGCTTCTTTCCCTTTTGGTTTATTGTTTGTGTTCTCTTGTGTCTTTTCCCTGTCATTTGGGTTTAGGCCCGAGGGAGACTCCTATTCATCCTACCGGTTGGAGGAACAGGTTGTCCCTTGTCCTGACATTAGTACCAGGGTTCTACTGAGTGAAATAGTACTTTAGGATCCTGTGTATGAACTCCCCTACCTCTGGGGTCAGGTCATATTAGCAGTCAGTCAGGACTTTGATTGGAGTTTCTCTAGGAGGTGACCAGCTCCTTTCCCTAGTTTCCAGGCCCTTTCCCCTCCTACGTTCGGCGTGGGTTTCCCTCCCACACCGAAACTTGATATAGACTTCGATTGAAATGCTATCCAAGTCTATGGCAGAATGAAACTGCAACAAAGTTTCCATACAGACTGTGCTTCTCCACTCCACCCCTCCCATTCAAAAGTTCTAGATCAGTTAGAAACTGTATATAAGGAGAGGGACTGATGTTTAGTAGGAGAGACTCTTAGACTGCACGAGTGACCAGAAGAAGCTAAAGATGGGGATACCTTGCCACAGGCCCCCAGTCACCAGCCTTTGATCAGGGTACCAGCCTTCTGGGAGAGAGGGGCAGCTAACACGAGCCTTTCCTCAGCACAGAACCTTCTTTTGTCATGGAGGAGACTGGAGAAGTCTACTCAGTGCATTGCCTGTATTATTTTGCACTTCAGTTCCGCCAGTAAAGAAGCACACTGGTATACTGCAAACCCTGGACATATTTCCCTTTGGGGTGCACCAGGACACACCATCTCTTCCAGGGAGCAACAACATGTTATATTGCCACCCAGTAGTGCTGGGGCCACCCCAAGCGCCGATAGTGCAAGGAAACATGGGACGCAACCTGGGGCATAACTATGTGGGGGTACACAGGTTACGGGTACTTCCAGGCTGTGTAGCCTTAGGAGGCCCCAAAGGTCCCTTTGCCAAATAAAGAGGAAACCAGTTGTAAACCAAGTGCAATAGCTGGTGGCTCAGGATCTGTAAGTTGCACCTCTGAGAACAACAAAATACAAAAACAAACACTTAATTTTTTGTCATTTTTTTATGAACTTTTTTTATTACAAGGATTGTGACTTACTAAACATATCTGACAAATATTGCAACAAAGCAGCAGCCAATCAATGACACCGTAGAGGCAAAAATGACAATAACCACCACACTCCCAGCGAGACTGACCAAAAAGCCAAGGCCACCACCAACAATAATCTGAGCCAGCTGAACCATGCAGGTAAGAGCCGCACAGTCTATTCCTTTTCCACGGTGCACTTTGCTCGTCTTCACATCCAGCTCTGCTTCAGCCTGAAAGATCAAGCAGAGAAAAATCAAGATAAATGTTTCTGTTCTTGCATCACTAAACCGCCATGGTCACGAAGGTAGATATAGGTTTTATTTTTCCCCGTCTATGGTGTGTAGGGATCTGCCTCAATGGTAGCCTTCAGGGCCACAGCAGCAGCCTTTTAGCGGTGAAAGCAAAGCAACATTTGTCTTTTATTCTTGACAAAACAATAAGGTAGTAAACGGCAGGGACCAGCTTGCTCCAGCCAGTCTTAAAGGAAACAAAGTCCCGTATCTATAGCACAACACAGATATGGTTGTGCATAGTACCGTAAGCCCACGGGGTGTATGTGGACCTCGCTTCGTCCTCAGTCTTACAGGCACTGTAACCCTGATCCAACACGGCACTCCACAGAGTTCCACTGTCAGAAAGAGGTAATCACCCCCACCTGACACTGCTGGCTGTTTTGTAGGCTAGTCAAGACCCGGCCTGGAATGTGGGGAGTAGCCACCCACCCAGCACTATGACTACTCCCAGTAAGAGCTGTCCCAGATCAGCTATACTAAATAAATGAAACGTCAACCAGCTACTGCCACTGACACCTGAAATACTGGCTCCTACTTCACCGAGGCCAGGAACCTCTGTGACGCGTATCTACCATCAACAATGGTCCCTTGTGCCTTCCCACAGGTGGTTTAGCAGGAATTAAGGGGTCACCAAAATAATCCTGCCTCACTCACCAAGGCCGGCCCTAGTAGCAGAAATACTACATTAAAAGGGAGCCTGTTGGCAGGATATTTCCTGGTAAACCAGGCACAAGGCCTTGTAGGGCTGGCTCGGGCTGGTTTTCACTTAGCGATCCATTGCTTTCTTCGGAGGGGTTGTCAAGTCATTAATATTGATCCTCTGACAGGGTGAGTCAGTCCAAGGCACCCACCCTACCCTCGGGTGAGCCTCTTTAAACAAAAATTAATTTGACAACATTAATATTGATGACCTATTGTCAGGATAGGTCATCAATATCTCATTGGCGGAGTTCTGACTCCCAGCACACCCACCGATCAGCTATTCGAGGAGGAGGCGGTTCTCCATGCGAGTGCATTGTACGTGTTGTATCTGGTGGAGCGGTAGCATAGTGTAATCAAGGCCGGGATGAAGAATTGGTGGAGATAGGTGCCCCTGTCCTAATCTCAGCAATGGAAATTAAATCTTCCAGAAGCACTGCTGGGGCGGAGATCGCATCAGGAAACTGTTCATCATTGTAAGGGGGCCGCTCCTTTACCAAGGAGAAAGCTAACCAATGAGCGCTTCCCTCATGAGACTGACAGAAATACTTATTGGTTGTTTCACTAAACAATTAGCATCAGGATAATAAAGGAAGCGCTGATTGGTTAGTGCGCTGCTGTGAAAAGGGAAAGGCTCTTTACACTGCTGAAGGGACGTCTGCAGGAGACCTCCCTCTTCCTCAGGTTAGTGATACCTCCCCCTGCACTCACTTTTGCTTCTCCCCTCGCCCCAACTGTCTAAATGCTGCCTCTACACCAACTGCCTCATTGACCCTCTTGCACCAAGTCCCTCACTGCCCTAAGTGCCTCATTGCCCCTTCTGCTCTTCCCTAGGTGCCCCGCTGTCCCTTCTGATCCTCCATCGCCCAAGGGCGTCACTGGCCCCTCTGCCCCAAGTGCCTCATTGCCCCTTCTGCTCTTCCTGCTCTATGGGCCTCACTGCTATTTCTACTCCCAAGTGCCTCACTTGCCATTTCTGCTCCCCTCTGCGCCAAGTTCCCCCCAGCCCCTGCTGCCCTTTCCTACCCCAGGTGCCCCACTGTCCCTTCTGCCATTTCCTATCCCAGGTGCCTCACTGCCATTTCTCCTCCCCATTGCACTAGGTCAGTGGTGGGAAAACTTTTTAGTCAACTGAGCCAAATATCAACAAAACCGCAATTTAAATTTCTTTTAAGAGCCAAATTTTTAAAACCTAAAATATATAGGAAGGTACATTGTTTTTAGTTTCAATAAGTGTCTTCTGATAATAATCTATATGAAGAAGATAACTAGCGTAGTATGCGCATACATCCATTAGGGTGACAAACTTCAGGTGAAAACATAGAAAGACTATTAGCCGCAAAAGACACACCATATTGAAATTGCCTCAAGCGGCACCCTATTTTTGTGGGGCTTATTAACTAAACTGCAATATCTCACCTTTCTACAGTTTGATCATTGCATTGTCCATTGGTGAATTATAGTACATCACTGCATTCCCTTTGGAGTCTGCACTTTTATGTCATGCCCAGAGTCCGATGTCAACTTAAAATGATTTCTATGTATGTCTCATGTTTTATATATTTTTATTGCGTCAACAGTACCAGTGAGGACTATTGGAGTGTGTTTTTACATATTTTTATATATACTTTGTTATTTTGATCTTAATTATTATTTCATTTAATCTTTATAATTTTTTACTTTTATTAAACTTGTATGCAAGGTGTGCACGCCTATTTTTTTTTTTAACTTTTTCTGTTTAAATAGTTTACATGCCACATTTTCTGTGGACCTTAGATACACCTTCACGCTATAATATGATAATTGTAAACTGTATAGTCACTCTTTGTACTTGTCTTTCTTTGGTGATGATTGATCCGAGTTGTATTTATTGTTATGTTTTTTTTTTTTATAAAACATACTGCTTTTGCCTCTTATTGCTGTATTGATACGTATTGTACTAATCTACTGAAATTTTTTCGAAGCACAAAATTTCAAATAAATGATTTTTGAAACTAAATAGTTTACATGCCATGTAAATGATGATGTCAAATTATTAATGAGAGTCACCTGTAGAAGGAGGTAGCACACTTGACTATGCCTACTATGACGTCATGTTCGTAGCACAGCAAGCGCCTGCGGTGGTGTTCTGTTATATTTCCCTACCCGGGAACTTTCACTACCCTCGTCACTTCCTGTTGTGACGCAGCACTTCCGACTTTTGGAAGGAGGTGTTTACACCAAAGTGAAGGCGATTACTCCAGCTTCCTGTGTGATGATGCACGTGCGCTAATAGTGGGAGGAAATATGGGCATGTGATACGAGATGTACACGCCCTCTCCAGCTTTGCGGAACGCAAATGCGTTCCACGGGCAAGAAGACTGTAGTGCGTTCTTCACAAATCAGCAGGAGGGGTTGGTCTTTCGGCTATGTGGGAGCCCGCACCTGTAAGAGCCGCTTGTGGCTTGCGAGCCGCGGTTTGCTGACCACTGCACTAGGTCATTCACTGTCCCTTCTCTGTACCATTGTTGCAGATGCCTCATTGTTCCTTCTCCGCCCCGAGTGCCTAGTGTCCCTTCCCCTCCCTGCCCCAGTTGCCTCACTGCTTCCCTCGCAGCAGATGCCTCGCTGTGTCATCCTCCTCACACAAACAGCCCCAGGCGCCTTACAGTTCTTGCTGCCAATGGCACATACACTAAGGCCTCTTGCACATGACCGTATGCCCTCCGAGACATACGGTCCGTGAGCAGGCCATATGTCCCGGAACGACTTCGATCGTGCACACGGGAGTACACAGCATCATAGATTACAATGATGCTGTGCACGTCGGGCAGCACGCGGGGCTATTGTCCCGCATTCATACGATCTTATGAGTGCGGGACAATAGCCCAGCGGGCGGCCCGACGTGCACACAATCATTGTATTCTATGATGCTGTGTACTCTCTTGCACATGATCAATGCCGCTCTGGGACATATGGCCCGCTCACGGACCGTATGTCTCGGAGGGCATACGGTCGTATGCAAGAGGCCTAATAAATATGGGCAGCTGGAAGTGTTCCTGGCAGTGGCTTTATAACCGAGCAGCAGCGCCTCAGTCCCCTCTGCACTTCTATGCCGGCTGCAGCTACAGAGCTCCACTGAGGCTGCATGCTCCACTAGTGGAGAGTTGTCCCTGTGTGTATATACAGTATATAAAATTGTGCCTGTGTGTGGATGTCTGTATTACAAAGTGAACGTGTGTAAAATCGTATTCAGATGTTTTTGATGGATCCTTGCATTATTTAGTTTTTTGCAATGGTCCAGGAGATATTTTTCTTCTGCGGTAGGCACATGTACAGTAGGCTTGGTGCTGTTACTGTATTAACCTAGTAGGCGGCAGATCATTTTAAAAAACTTTAAACTCTGAGCTGGTGAGCCACTGATTGGTCTCAATGGTGATGTGTCCCTTAGTGGCCGCTGAATCATGTGCTCCTTGGGGACACGTCACCACCGAGGCTAGTGATTGGCTGCAACAGTGTATGTGGCCCCATCAGTGCATGTAGCAAGGTACAGGGGTGGGGACATAAAAAAAAAATCCTAGACAACCCCTTTTATGGAGTTTTCCAAAACTTCTAAACAAAGAAAAAAGGTTTGTGCACCTGATAAAGATCCCTCTTTCCAGCGATGTAGATCTGGTCCCCGTGGGATTGGAAGTGATGACATCACGTCTGTCATTTATGTGACAGCTCAGCCAATCACTGGCCTCAGTGGTAGCGTGTGCTTCAATAGCATGTGAGGCCAGTGATTGGCTTAGTGCTCAGGAGAACAATGGCCGTCACATCATCACTTCTGGTCAGATTAGGACCGGAAGCCACGGGGCAGGATTTTACTCATTTTGGGCCTAAAATCTTTTTTTTTTAATTAGTCTTTTTTTAAATATTCAGCAACTTTGTCATAAACTGTGAAAAAGGTACTTTCACTTTATGCCAGTCATCTCATAAACCTTATGTCTAAATTACTCCAGCGGAGGAACAGACTGCCAGAGCTCACCCTATGCAGCATAGTCGGATACAACGGTGTACCGTCGAATCCTTGTTCACTGCAATGGGATCCAGCGGTAATCCGGCCACTTTCCGGCATATATGCAGACTAAGCCGGACAAAAATTCTTGCATGTAGCATTTTTTGAGCAGCTGAAAGCAAGCATGTACGCCGGATAGTGACCGGATTACAGTGCCAGAATTCACAATGCAGATGGGAACCAGACTTAAATTAAGTGATATTCTTACCAGTAAGATAAGAATTGAGCTATAATGAGTGTTTAGGAGGTCAGAGATAGGGAGCTGCCTGACAGAACCCAGTGAAAACACAGAGCCTGGTACTAGAGAATCTCAAGGCTGTACAGAGAAATTGGCTCAAAATTAGTAATAAAGGCCCATTGAAAAAATGATTTTTAGCCGAGTACAAAAGGAGTACGATTCAATAAAACAAAAAATGCTCTCCACAAGGAGGACCTGCCCGAGGAAGTAGGAGAAGCAAAGGTGCACAGCAGCTTGGGCCCATCCTTGGTATACTTAACTAGTGTTGAGCGCGAATATTCGAATAGCGAATTTTTTTCGCGAATATCGGCACTTCGCTAATTCGCGAATATTTCGAATATAGTGCTATAAATTCGCTATTTCGAATATTCGTTTTTTTTTTTTTTTTTTTTTTTTATTTTTTTTTTTAATTGTTATATTTTTTCCTTTCCCACTTCCCTAAAGTTGTTCTTACCTGTCCTTTGGATTCCTGGCTGCTCCAGTCAGTGCCCGTTGCCGCTTCTGCCGCCTTCCGTGCTCATGGAGCGTCCCCATCTCCATGGGAACGTCTCCATATACTAGAATGTACTGTCGGATTTGAGAATTACGTTGAAATCGCAATTGCGATTAATATAACACGAAATAATCGCATTTGCGATTTCAACGTAATTCTCAAATCCGACAGTACATTCTAGTATATGGAGACGTTCCCATGAGCATGGAATATAGCATTACTAAGTTAAAATCGCAAATGCGATTATTTCGTGTTATATTAATCGCATTTGCGATTTTCATTTTTTTTTTTTTTTTTTTTACTATGGTTGGCTTCAATGGTAGAATTAGCGAATATGACGAATATATTCGTTATATTCCACAAAACGAATATACGAATGTATTCGTCATATTCCACAAAACGAAGATAACGAAGTATTCTGCATCTCAGTTATATCTACCTATTCATCAACTTCGCTAATTCTAGCAATCATATAGGACAGTTTACTATAGAGACAGATAAGTATAATTCGCTATGCGATTATATGACTGCTTTTTTTTAATATAAATAGAATAATTATAATACCTGATAATTATTATAATCTATTTATATAAAAAGCAAAGTAATATAATCGCATAGCGAATTATACTTATCTGTCTCTATAGTAAACTTTCCTATATGATTGCTAGAATTAGCGAAGTTGATGAATAGGTAGATATAACTGAGATGCAGAATACTTCGTTATCTTCGTTTTGTGGAATATAACGAATATATTCGTATATTCGTTTTGTGGAATATAACGAATATATTCATCATATTCGCTAATTCTACCATTGAAGCCAACCATAGAAAAAAAAAAAAAAAAAAAAAAAAGAAAAAAGAAAATCGCAAATGCGATTAATATAACACGAAATAATCGCATTTGCGATTTTAACTTAGTAATGCTATATTCCATGCTCATGGGAACGTCTCCATATACTAGAATGTACTGTCGGATTTGAGAATTACGTTGAAATCGCAAATGCGATTATTTCGTGTTATATTAATCGCAATTGCGATTTCAACGTAATTCTCAAATCCGACAGTACATTCTAGTATATGGAGACGTTACCATGGTGATGGGGACGCTCCATGAGCATGGAATATAGCAGGGATCAGCAACCTTCGGCACTCCAGCTGTGGTGCAACTACAACTCCCAGCATGCACACCTCCATGGCTGTTCTCAGGACTCCCAAAGAAGTGAATGGAGCATGCTGGGAGTCGTAGTTTGACAACAGCTGGAGTGCCGGAGGTTGCTGATCCCTGGAATATAGCATTACTAAGTAAAAATCGCAAATGCGATTATTTCGTGTTATATTAATCGCATTTGCGATTTTTTTTTTTTTTTTTTTTTTTTTTTTACTATGGTTGGCTTCAATGGTAGAATTAGCGAATATGACGAATATATTCGTTGTAGTTGCACCACAGCTGGAGTGCCGAAGGTTGCTGATCCCTGCTATATTCCATGCTCATGGAGCGTCCCCATCACCATGGTAACGTCTCCATATACTAGAATGTACTGTCGGATTTGAGAATTACGTTGAAATCGCAAATGCGATTATTTCGTGTTATATTAATCGCATTTGCGATTTCAATAGGAGAGTAGCCTTTAAGTTTAAAAAAAAAAAAAAAAAAAATTTTAAAAATCGCATATGCGATTTTTTAAATCGCATATTATTCGCGATAACTAGCATAATGACGAATATTCGATTTCGACGAATATAAAACGAATATTCTATCGAATATTCGCGAATTTCGTCGAAATCGAATATGGCACCTGCCGCTCATCACTATACTTAACTGCTTCAAGTTCTCCAGAATAAAGCAATGGGGGATCACTTAGTGAAATATATCATTGCAATCAGCTAGGGGTTGTGTCTGGGGTAACAGTGAATCTCCTGGTGACAGGTTCCATTTCCTGTATAGTTTAGATATGTAGGATCTTACAAAAAGACACAGCAGTCCATTTCAATTCGTTGGCCCTTTTTAAAGCCTGCCATACTCCCCTAATTCCTCCTCATTCAACCTCATACAATTCCACATATTTTTCCTCTAACGTGGCATCATTTACTGTAGATACATTTTTGAATCATCCCATTGTTTTATTTGGCTTGGCAGCAGCCACCTAGCATTGGTTGCTACATTTCAGCTTACAATCCACTAATACTATGTGCAGTATTCCTTCCCCCCACTACATAATGCATCTTTAACAAAGTTAGTCTAAAACCTTAAGAACTTTTTCTTGTTTAATGGGTTGATTATGATTCCATTTTCTTCCCCAGGAAGCCATAATAAATCCTCCACAAAACAAAAATAAAATTTTTTTGTTTTTTTTTTGTCTTTTTTGCACTTAACATGTAAGATTACATTTAAAAGCAAAGGATTTAATTTCTGCCATTTCAATTCCAATTAAAGTAGAAAAAAACATAAAAATAACAGCACGTTTTCTGTAACAGAGGCTTTTTTAGAAAACCGATGTGTAGTAATGGAATAATGGAAAAAAATCATAAAATATTCCAGTTCAATGAGTATAATAATTCCGTTCTGCCACAAAGATTCATTTCTAAATCAATTTTAAATAGCTGGAATGCTCACGACATGAAAAGGCAACGTCGGCTCGTAGATGAAAATCTCCGCAGTTTTAATTAAAGCCTTATTTGCCAAAAATGTGCAAATTGACTGCAGTAATAACAGCTTCAATGCAGAGTGGCCGTACGTACATTGTCTTCTAACAGGCAGGTATACAATGACCTAATCCTGTATGTACCGTAGATCGGGATGCATAGGATTAAAATGACTTGAATAGTAATGCAATGTTACAGCAGAGGGAATCTGCCATGATCTATTAGGACATTGTATGAATAGTAATTCTGTAAGATTGCTATTGTAATATCCATTATCTGCTCTCAATGGGTTTCGTTTTGCCTTGTGGAGATCCGGTTATTGTCGGGAGTCTCACATGCAATGGTCTCTGGGAAATATATGCAAATTACTCCCCAGAAGGAAAAATAAAGGCTCGTAAGAAAGTGGATCAGCCTTGGACCTTTACAGTAATGGTTGCTACTGTTTGCTTCTATTGTGGCGACAATCCCACGTAATCGAACTGTGATGTGACTTATGTAAATGCATGCTATTATATCTCCCCACCCATGATTATGTGCCATGTTATCATATGCGTTTTAAAATGTACTGTACCTTTAAGCCCTTCCTGACCCTGTGATTTTGCATTTTTTTCACATTTTTTATTTTTATTTTTTTATGTCCCCCTAGGGGACTTTAACTTGGGATCATCTGATCGCTTCTCCCATAGACTGCAATGATTTATCATTGCAGCCTATAGGACATTTACTCTGTTCCTATGGAGCCCTGCCTATGAGGGCATTACTTTGACAGGCCTTGGAACTTTCCAAAGGCCCAAGGCTGCCATAAAAAACAAATGGCTTCTTCAATCTCAGGACGGAGATCCATTCAGGTCTTCAGAGCACTTTTTACCGCTCAGATGCCATGTTCACAATTGACTATGGCATCCGAGGTGTTAAAAGTCAATGATTGGCGTTATTGCATTGGAAAGATTGCACTGAAAGACAAGGAAAAACACCCGGTGTGACAGCTAGAGCATCTATCTAGAAGACTAACTGCAGAGGGAAGGGGATATAAGGCAGCTGAATGCACAAAGAGCACTTCTCAGTGAAGCTCCACCTCCTGGGCACTTGCAGGAGCAGAACCTGGCAGAATAAAACTTCATATTCATACTACTCCTGATGAGGAAAAATCTCCAAAAACTAATGTTTCTACTGCTCTCCCCAGCACCTACCTAGTCCTGTCAGCAGTTGAAAAGCATGATCACAAATTATGTCAGACCCTGTTAGAGTTATACATTATGAACTCCTAAATTTTTTTTTAAAAATACACGTTTGTCATTGCTGATAAGAAAAACTTTAAAACAAGTTGATGAATATTAGAAATCAGCTAAAAGAAATGCCCACACGTACTTCCATGGAGACGAATGAGATAGGATTATGATATGAACAAGCGCCATTATCTAAGAAATTTATAATGGTTTTAAGAAAATCTAAGAAACAGTCTAAAAACGCAAAATGTGAAAAAGCACAAAATATTAAACTCCAGAAAAAAAAAAAATCTGTCTACTGTAAGTGATGCCTCTGGGTGAAATTTAGAAAACTGAATGTTTCCATAAAAAAATAAATTATATGAACTTAAAGTCAAACAATACATTCAAAATCAATCAAAATTTCTGAAATACTGTGCAGAGCCGAACCAGGACCAGGTTTTCCATTCATAGTCCTACATCGTGAGAAAATTCCTCAACCCACTTGTCCTGACCAAGGCTTTGGTGCCCAAATGTCCAGATCAGGTTCCAACATTTTCAGAAAATGACTAAGGGTAAATATTTTTCACTCTATATACTTTTTTTTTTTTGCTATGTGCCACAAAAATAAAATTTTTCCCCAAACTTGGCAAAATAAATTTTCACTACAATAACTCTCTCAGTATCCAATGTGTAAAGATACTGATGTGTCCTTTAGGCCTCATGCACACGACCGTTTTTTTTTTACGGTCTGCAAAAACGGGGTCTGTAGGTCCGTGATCCGTGACAGTTTTTTCGTCCGTGGGTCTTCCTTGATTTTTGGAGGATCCACGGACATGAAAAAAAAGTCGTTTTGGTGTCCGCCTGGCCGTGCGGAGCCAAACGGATCCGTCCTGAATTACAATGGGGACGGATCCGTTTGACGTTGACACAATATGGTGCAATTGCAAACGGATCCGTCCCCATTGACTTTCAATGTAAAGTCTGGAGTCTCTTTTATACCATCGGATCGGAGTTTTCTCCAATCTGATGGTATATTCTAACTTGAAGCGTCCCCATCACCATGGGAACGCCTCTATGTTAGAATATACTGTCGGATATGAGTTACATCGTGCAAACTCATATCCGACAGTATATTCTAACACAGAGGCGTTCCCATGGTGATGGGGACGCTTCTAGTTAGAATATACTACAAACTGTGTACATGACTGCCCCCTGCTGCCTGGCAGCACCCGATCTCTTACAGGGGGCCGTGATCAGCACAATTAACCCCTCAGGTGCCGCACCTGAAGGGGTTAATTGTGCGTATCATAGCCCCCTGTAAGAGATCAGGGGCTGCCAGGCAGCAGGGGGCAGAACCCCCCCTCCCCAGTTTGAATATCATTGGTGGCCAGTGTGCGGCCTCCCCCGGCCCCCCTCCCTCCCTTTATTGCATTATTAACATTGGTGGCAGTGTGCGGCCTCCCCCGGCCCCCCCTCCCTCCCTCTATTGCATTATTAAACATCGGTCCGTGTGCGGCATCCCCTGGCCCCCCTCCCTTCCTCTATTGCATTATTAAACATTGGTGGCAGTGTGCCGCCTCCCCTCTCCCCCCCCCCCCGATCATTGGTGGCAGCGGAGTTCCGATCGGTAACCATGGCAACCAGGACGCCACTGCAGTCCTGGTTGCCATGGTTACTTAGCAATAGTAGAAGCATCATACTTACCTGCTGGCTGCTGCGATGTCTGTGTCCGGCCGGGAGCTCCTCCTACTGGTAAGTGACAGGTCTGTGCGGCGCATTGCTGTCACTTACCAGTAGGAGGAGCTCCCGGCCGGACACAGACATCGCAGCAGCCAGCAGGTAAGTATGATGCTTCTACTATTGCTAAGTAACCATGGCAACCAGGACTGCAGTGGCGTCCTGGTTGCCATGGTTACCAATCGGAGCCCCAGCGATTAAACTGGGACTCCGATCGGAACTCCGCTGCCACCAATGATCGGTGGGGGGGAGAGAGGGGAGGCGGCACACTGCCACCAATGTTATTGATGCAATAGAGGGAGGGAGGGGGGCCAGGGGATGCCGCACACTGCCACCAATGTTTAATAATGCAATAGAGGGAGGGAGGGGGGCCGGGGGACGCCGCACACTGGCCACCAATGATATTCAAACTGGGGAGGGGGGGGGGTCTGCCCCCTGCTGCCTGGTAGCCCCTGATCTCTTACAAGGGGCTATGATACACACAATTAACCCCTTCAGGTGCAGCACCTGAGGGGTAATTGTACGGATCACAGCCCCCTGTAAGAGATCGGGTGCTGCCAGGCAGCAGGGGGCAGTGATGTACAGTTTGTTGTATATTCTAACTAGAAGCGTCCCCATCACTAGGGGAACGCCTCTGTGTTAGAATATACTGTCGGATCTGAGTTTTCACAAAGTGAAAACTCAGCTCTGAAAAAGCTTTTATGCAGACGGATCTTTGGATCCGTCTGTATGAAAGTAACCTACGGCCACGGATCACGGACACGGATGCCAATCTTGTGTGCATCCGTGTTCTTTCACGGACCCATTGACTTAAATGGGTCCGTGAACCGTTGTCCGTCAAAAAAATAGGACAGGTCATATTTTTTGGACGGACAGGATACACGGATCACGGTCTCGGCTGCAAAACGGTGCATTTTCCGATTTTTCCACGGACCCATTGAGAGTCAATAGGTCCGCGAAAGAAAACTGAAAACGGCACAACGGCCACGGATGCACACAACGGTCGTGTGCATGGGGTCTTATTTAAAGGGCATCTGTCAGCAGGCGTCTGTGTTGCTCCCGTGTTCCTATGTGCCCGCATTGCTAAGAAAAATGATATTTTAATATATGCAAATGAGCCTTTAAGCGGTTACTAACACCAATAGATTGGATCCCTTACTCATATGCCCAATTATGCAAGAAAGAAATGTTTTGGATATTTCGCTTCAACACCTTGGCCCCCTTTGTGCTTAATGAGGCCCTTGAGTACTGTAATTATTGAACCCCTCATGTCTCCACTGCCTTGACATAAATAGGGACTTAATGAGTAAGAATTTGTACAAACACGTTTACAGCTGTTATTATCTATATTTATATATTTTCTTTACTTGTATTCTAAACCTTACTTCCGATCCTAGATTATATCAACTCAGGAGGTCCACATGAATAATACCATATTTTGTTGAATATATGCACTATAACTATCGGAAGCGTTAACAACACCTAGCCTCTTTTGATATTAATTATAGACTCTAATAAGTCCAGCTGAACTTCCTATGATCTTTTTGATCTTCTTACTATTCGGATCATTCTATCATTTATTATACATGATATTTTATTATTCCAATTTTTCTTATAATTAAATTTTTTTCAAATTTTCCTTATTATCCATTCTTCAGTGATTTTATTTTTAGTAAGAAAGATAATAATTTATTACTAATATGATGACTATCATATATGGGATGTATAATCACTAGAATATTTATGAATTATTAAGAGAACATACTTTACTCCTATAAAAACCTCCTACACATAAATCGATTTTATATTTTTTTCAATTTTCACTTAGTAATATCATAATGTTTTTTATAGATATATTGGGCATATTTAATGTTCTATAGTTATTTTATTAATTTATTTCTATTTTAGCCATTTTGGTTCCGGATGGGGAAGCCCCGATTCGTCCCAGTGTGGAACGCACATTCCAACTGCAACCACAACCACTCCCCCATACATCGCGATGCGTTTCCAGGCTGGAGCGCATCGCAAACCAGAAAAATATCCGGCCAAGTTAGCGGCCATAGTCACTCTCCCCCACAGGAAGCTTATACATCACGGTGAGTTCCAGGTTGGAATGCACTGCGGATCAGGAGACTACCCGGCCAGCCTAGCGGCGGGATTTTTTTCAGTTCATCAAGACTTGGCCCTAGTGTATACTCCTTATATTTTTCCATATACTCTCTTCATCGCTCTCTTCAATAACAAGATGACCAGTTTATTTATCCATTTAATACCCATTTTTTCATTAAATTATTAAAAAATATTTGAATACTTACCGCTTCCGGCCCTAATGGTCATGTGACCAGGAAACCACTGCCCACAATGAAACACCACATGGAATTCATCAAACAAAGGAGGTATACCTCCCTCTATATAACCGAGTTTTCATTTTGTCATGTTATGTTTGTCTATATGCTCCTGATGGACACTTTTATGTAATCCCCGAAACGAGTCGAGCTCTTATTTAATAATAATATTAAAAAGCATCCTGTTTTGTGGAAGTCCTCAAGGTCATCTGTTCAACAAGGATTGGGTGTGCATTCATCTTATAGGCGATCTCGGCGGGGGAGGTTAGGGGGACAGGTTTCTTGAGTTTATCCTATCCGATCTCCTCCCCTGTGAAGTAAGTCCCTGGACTCACCTGGTTTTATTTCATTTTATTAATGGATTTTATTATTTTATCATGTGATGTTTTAAATATATTTATATTCACTATTGTGTGGGAATATTGCTTAGTTTCACTGTATATTCCATATGGTATGCCCATTATTTAGGGTCTAATCCTTTTTACTTGATTCTTGGCCTATTCACCATCTTAGCCCCTAACACCAAAATCTGTTAGAGTTCCTTCAAAACAAAGCCATTCTAAGTAATGAAAGGTATTTGTGAATATATTTATTATAAAATAATATTTAAGTATTTTCATTTATTTAATTTTTTTCTGGAGAACCCCTTTAAATCAAATGTCTTCATATACTAGATTTGCTTACTGAGTGGTAATGTATGGATAGTTCAGGGTTAACAACCTTGACTCAGCCCTTTAGGATGCTAAGAGACCTAGGTCTGCCTGTGGAGGAAGTTCCTACTTGTGTCTAGACCGAAGCAGAGCTATTGAGATGTTCTACACGTGCTTGCTCCTCAGTACTAGGCCTGAGCTCAGAGAACCATCATCTCTAAGACATTTACAGGTAAAGAAGCAACTTTTTCTAAAGTGCTCCAGAAAGAGAAGGAAGATTAGAAGGTCCAGAATCTGCAAGGCCATACACTGGTGTCAGACAGCAAGGTACCGTGCTATGGCTGACAGAGGCTTTGCTGCTGCAAGAGGGAGTACTGCCAACACACCCCTTCCACACTTTGAGATGGTTTGTCCAGTCATATCTCACATCTGTACCCCTTAGCCCAGGAATTACAGAAGCGTTAATGAGAACCTTGATTGCCAGCCTTTGATTCTGCAGAGAGACTTTAGAAAGACAGAGGAAATGAATACTACAACCCCAACATGGTCGCTTTCCATGCACTGCTATTTGGAAAGCCTTGCAATGTGATTTGCTTGGAACTGTACCTTCATACTTTCTGATGTACTACTACTCCTATCCTGCACTTTAGTAGTGAGAGAGAGCGAGACTTAATTATTTTCTACCACTTGCCTGGGCATTGACTCCTTCCAGCGCTATTGCAAGGGCACCCAATTACCTTCACACAGGAGCCTCAACATCAGGGTGTGCCCCAAGGGAAGAAAAGGCGCATTTTATTATCACTGCCCTAGGAGGGTCTCAGTGTGAGGATTGCCACTGTGACCCAGGTGTAAACTTATTATTGCCAGAGCCACTACCATTCCCATCCTCCACTTGCTGCTTCTGGGCAGCCACTGCATATACAGCAATATCTTTTTGCATTATACTAGTGGACACATCTGGAAAGTCTTCAGACCCTTTTACATTATGTTATGTTGCTTCTTGTGCTAAAATAAAGTAAAAATCTAGTTGTCATTCTGCACTCAATACCCCCTCATGAGAAAGCAAAGTTAATTTTTTGTAAATGTATTAAAAAGTTAAAATTTTTACCTGGATATAAGTATTCAGAGTAGACCCTTTGCTGTGACACTTGACATTTAGCTCTGGGGCCTCCCATTCCCCTTGATAATCTCTGAGATGTTTCTACACCTTGATTGGAGTTGCCTGTGGTAAATTTAGTTGATTGGGCATGATTTGGATAGACACAGCCCTGTCTATATAAGGTCTCACAGCTGACAGTGCATATCAGAGCAAAAACCAAGCCATGGTGAGGAAACAACTACCTGTAGAGATCAGAGACAGGATTGTGTGGAGACACAGATCTGGAGAAGGGAACAAAAAAGGTCTGCTGCACTGAAAGTTCCCAAGAGCACAGTGGCCTCCATAATTCTTTAATAGAAGAGGTTTGGAACAACTCAGACTCTTCCTAGAGCTGGCCGCCCCACCAAACTAAGTAATCAGGAGAGAAGGGCCTTCATAAGAGAGCTGACCAAGAACCCAATGGTCACTCTGGCTCCAAAGAGTTCCAAAGATACTGTACAGATAGGAGAAACTTCCAGAAGGTCAACCATCATTGTAGCATTCCACCAATCTGGGCTTTATGACAGAGGGGACAGAAAGAATCCTCTTCTCAGCCGTCTGGAGTTTGCCACAACATAACAAAATGGGATTTTTTTTTTTAAAGGGTCTGAAGACTTTCTGAGTGCACTGTATATGTCTTAGCTGCATAGAAAATTAGGAATATATATATATATATATATATATATATATATATATATATATACACATACATACATACATACATACATACATACACACACATATATACATATACACACACACACACACACACACAGATGGTGGTCATGAAGGTAAATTATATATATGAATATGTTTAATATGTGATCACAGTGCAGTGAGAGGAGGACACCCTGGAAAGGGACAAGCAGAAGAGGGTACAAGAGGAGCAAAGTATGGATGGATGTGAAGGAGGGCATATTCAGGGAGGGAGAAGGAGAAAGCTGCACAGGATGCCCAGGGAGAGAAAAGGCAAAGACTGAAGAGGAGGGACAAGTAGAAGAATGTGAAGGAGGACACCCAGGGAAAAGCTCTTTTATGACTGAGGTTTTTATGGGAAGAATCTATGCACTAATTCCGAAGTATCAAGGAGGGACAAGGAGGAGGTTGCAGAGGACAACAAACCAGAAGGAACAACTGAAAGGTTCGGAGAAGAACCATTAATCTTAATATTGTATTTAGGCTGCACCTGCTCATGCAGAGAATTTCTGCATTCCAAAGTACCTTAGTATGGGACCAAACAGACACAGGCATACTATAGCTCTGTTCAAACTAGGCTTTCTATGAGGCCATTAGTTTAAGAAGTTCTGGCATGCTCAATCAGATGCCATATAATAGAAGTTGCCCTGCTTCTAAGGGAGCCATATGGCCACGGAGGACACCATATGGTAGCACATACAGTGCCTACGGTTTTGTAGCATTGGGACTCCTTCATGTGCCTCAGCACACCCATCATGCTCATGGCTATGAACATGATGCCCAATATCATACATGTGGTAGGACATACCAAGTTAAAGCAGAAATCATTTAGAGCAGGGGTCATCCACATGTGGCGCTCCACCTGTAGTGAAACTACAATTCTCAGCATGCTCAGTTCATTTCTATGGGAGTTCTGAGAAGAGCTGAGAGAGTATGCATGGTGGGACTTGCAGTTTTACAACAGCTGGAGTTCCTGGTGGTTTCTTATCCCGATGTAGAGTTTTAGATATAAAAGGATGTCCATTTAAAATTTTTCAGTCCTTCTACTGTTTGCTATACTCAGGTCTACATGCTCAGTGATTTCCCATGTGTCCTATCACTAGTGATGATCTTATTAGGGGAAGTGGTCTCCTCCTTGCCTCAGCCGTAGCCTTCGGTCTGCCTTTCCTATTACCCTGACTGCATTCTTGTCTCTTACGGAGTATAGTCAGTAGATTCAAGTTCCTTTTGGAGAATGAACTGGTTTGCATTCTCGTTGGTTAATCTCATACTCTTCCTCTCCTCTCCCACTTGGATGGTTTACCATCTTCATACGAATAAGAATTACACTCCATCTTCTATTTACTGTAATATTATCACCTATCCCTGATCACCATCCACAGTGGAACCAGAATTAATAAAAATGGGTTTAAAGCAGAAACATGAACTGCAGTGCCCATTCCCTGGGTCATATTTACCTATTTTCTCAAATGCGAGAAGACAGGATCAAGGAACATATGCATTCAGTGCAGGTTCACAGACCCAGGAGCGGCAATTGCCTCATGGCCTCCATCATCTTTTATCTACTAGCTAGCGTCTATTTTCTTGGGCACCACAAAGGAACACAATTTCATCGCAGGGACCCCATCCAACAATGGGATAAAGGGTAGGCGGAGCAGGAAAGAGCCTAGGGTGACACTGAGATGGAAGGTGCAGTGTGTGTGTGTGTGTGTGTGTGTGTGTGTGTGTGTGTGTGTGTGTGTGTGTGTATATATATATATATATATATATATATACACATATATACATATACATATACACATACATACATACATACATACTACCACCTTGAGCATCAACAGAGCTTGTCGAACCTAGAAAATGGCCCCATACCAACCTCCCCACAATCCAACCCTTGTGGCTAGTCCTGTGCTGGACAGGAGTCGTCAAGAGTGTACATACAGTATGCTACCCGGTCCCTCTTAGTGCCCCCACATAGTAGAATGCCCTTTTTGTGCCCCCAAATGCTCCCTTTGTTCCTCCACACAGTAGTTTTGCCCCCTTTGTTCCCCCTTACAGTACTGCTGCCCCTTAGTGCCCCACTTACAGTAAAGCCCCTCTGGCATTATAAAATTTTTAAAAAGTAATACTCACCTAGCCCCATTCCCTCGATGAACGGAGCACATCCAGCTTCTCCGAGCAGGTGTGATGCAGTGACATCATGGCGCCTGCTGAGCTGAGTAGCAGAGCACACATGCCAGGGACGGGCCAAAGAACCATCCTCTGCCTGTGTGCTCTTCTAATGAGCCCAGTAGGCGTGATTATGTCATTGCATCGCATCTGCTCGGGAGAGCACGGCTGGGAAATTAGGCTCAGGCCCTCATGGATGACAGATAAAGCAGCTGGAATTAGATCCTCTTTTACGGTTAGGGCCTCACCTACCGGTACACACACACACACAGTAATCATTATTGTCCAACAGTATTATTAGGGCATTGTAGGTTGGTATTACTTAAAGGCTATGTACACAATTTTTTTCCCTTGACCTTTATTAAAAATATTGAACTGTTCTGTCACAAAGGATTAACAGTTTTTCTAACAGTACGGCTGGTACTTTCACTTTGTGCCGGTCATCTAAATCAACCTCATCTCTAAACTACTGAGCAGTCATAAACACTTATTTAAGCCACATTATTTTCAGAGAGATAAGGACTGAGGTAGAATGTGTGTTTATAAGGTCAGAGAGCAGAGATAAGGATTCAGTTTGCTCCTGGTCAGACGGAAAAGACAGAAGAGCCAAAGGGTGCTACTAGAGTATTCCAGCTCTGTATAGAAAAAAAGGACAAATATATATATATATATATATATATATATATATATATATATATAATTTTTTTTTTAATTTTTTTTTAATAAGGACCAAGTAAAAAAATATTTTTTAGCTCACCATGAGTGCAATGCAATAATTGAAAATTGCCCCCAAAAGGTATGCATCAGGCTCAGACTGGCCCACAGGAGAACAGGTGGAACCACTGGTGCGCCCCTGAGCAAAATGGTCCCCTAGTCCCCTACCCCCTGCTCAAGTGGCACATGGCACAGGGGACAAACCTAGATAGGCTGGCTGAGATGCTATACAGTACATTGTCTATGTCCATATAAAAACTGGGTAGTATGGGCAGGTAGTATATGCATATAGCTTTACAGTGGGCCCACAGAATGAATTTTACTGGTGGGCTCTGGGTACCCCAGTCAGACACTGGTGTACATAGCCTTTAAGTTCTGTATGGTAGTATTATGAGGGTATGGGGTTATTAGGCATGTTCTAGTTTTTTCTTCTTCTTCAATAGACAGGGTGAGGGGCCTCACACAATGCTTTTCCCAATCCACACTACTTGACCCAGCCCTGAATAGAAAGCATTATTCCTATGCTCCGACATCTCAGTAGGTAAATTACAGCAATTTTAGGGCCGGTAGAGGCTTATCCTATTTGTAATAAACACTTGACTTTTTGTGAATTTGGAAGGCTTCTTGTTCTTGGTTGACACTGGGTCAAACAGTCAGGCACTTTTTCTGCTCCCTTTGTACTTTCTGTATTCTTAAAAAAGCATCTCAAAATCAAACTCATGATGAACTGGAAGATTCTAAGTTAGAATTTTATAGATGATTATAATGTAAGTAACGGCTACGGTTGCCTCCATAGTGTATCCAACATGGTGGACGCTAGGATAACAGAGCTTGAGTCATAATGGTAATGATGAGATCAAGCTGTGCCCAACATACTATGAAATTTATGAGAATGTCATCGGCGGGAGCTCATGAGCCAAGAGTCCACTGATCACTAGCTTGAACGTGTTAAATGCCCATCCTGCTCCTGTTGGCTTCATTCCATAGTTATTCTAAAGTTTTATGGCACTCTCATGGGCAACCAATGGGTCAGTAACGCGTTATGGACTTTCTGCATGGAAATCGCTTTGTGAAATGAACCAAAGCCAAATAGACATATGACACTCACTAGAGTACAACCGAGACTCAATCATATGTCAAGTCAAATAGAAGTTTTCACAAAGTGGAACAGGGCTTTATCGGAGATACTAAAACCACACCCCTTCCTGCTCTGCAGATATTGGCTGAATGCACACCACACACTTCCTGTTCTGCCCCTGAATGTACTCGGTATATAACACTGGTAATACTGAGGGTTGTCAGGTCAAAAACAAGAATAAAATGCTAATTCGGGACAATTTTTTTTTTTTTAGTGCATTGGCCGTTATTAAAAATATGGAGTATTTTTTTCTGTACAGAGCTGATATGCTCTACTAACAGGATCTGTATTTTCTGTCTGCTCTGTCAGGCAGCGAGCTAATGGGCTCCTTATCTCTACTCGCAGACCTGATAAACATTCATCAAAGCTTGATCCTCATTTTACTTATAAGAATGTGGTTTAAATAAGTGTTTATGACCTTTTTCTATTTTAGAGATAAAGGTTATTAGATAACCAGTACAAAGAGAAAGTAGGATTCACACAGGTAGAAAAACAGTTAACCCTTTGTGACAGAAAGGATCAATATTTTTAACCACTTAACATCCGGGCCTTTTCCCCCTTCCTGACAGAGCCATTTTTTGCAAATCTGACATATGTCACTTTATGTGGTAATAACTTTAAAACGCTTTTACTTAACCAAGCCATTCTGAGATTGTTTTCTAGTCACATATTGTACTTTATAGAGTAAAAAAAATGTCATTTTTAATTATAAAAAAATACCAAATATGTGGAAAAATTAGCAAATTTCCATTTCTCTACATTTATAATAGATAGTAATACCTCCAAAAATAGTTATTACTTTACATTCCCCATATGTCTACTTCATGTTTGGATCAATTTTGTGAATGTCATTTTATTTTTTGGGGACGTTAGAAGGCTTAAAAGTTTAGAAGCAAATCTTGAAATTTTTCAGAAAATTTCCAAAACCCACTTTGTAAGGACCCGTTCAGGTCTGAAGTCACTTTGTGAGGCTTACATAATGAAAACCACGCAAAAATGACCCCATTTTAGAAACTACACCCCTCAAGGTATTTAAAATTAATTTTACAAATGTTGTTAACCCTTTAGGTGTTCAAGAATTAATGGAAAATGGAGAAGAAATTTCAGAATTTTACTTTTTTGGCAGATTTTCCATTTTAATAAGTTTTTTCCGCTAACAAGGCAAGGGTTAACAGCCAAACAAAACTCAATATTTATTGCCCCGATTCTGTAGTTTACAGAAACACCCCATATGTGGTCGTAAACTGCTGTATGGCCACACGGCAGGGCGCAGAATGAAAGGAATGCCATATGGTTTTTGGAAGGCAGATTTTGCTGGACTGGTTTTTTAACACCATGTCCCATTTGAAGACCCCCTGATTCCCCCCTGGAGTAGAAACTCCAAAAAGTGACCCGATTTAAGAAACTACGGGATAAGGTGGCCGTTTTGTTGGTACTATTTTAGGGTACATATGATTTTTGGTTGCTCTATATTACACTTTTTGTGAGGCAAGGTAACAAAAAAATAGCTGTTTTGGCACCGTTTTTATTTTTTGTTATTTACAATGTTCATCTGACAGGTTAGGCTACTTTCACACTAGCGATGTTTAAATCCGGCGTTCAATTCCGAATCCGGAACTGACCGCCGGATCCGGAAAAACGTGTGAAAACTGATTACATTTGAATCCTGATCAGGATTTTGATCACAATGAAAAAATGCATTGGAAAAAACGGATCAGCCATTTATGGACTAACTTTTTTTTCACATTTTTCGGGTTTAACATGCAAAAGCCGGATCCGGTTTGACTGAACACACGGCGCCGGCGTTAATGCAAGTCAATGGGAAAAAGTCCGGATCCGGCGTTCAGTCAAAGTGCTCAGGATTTTTGGCCGGAGGTAAAAATACAACATGCTGCGGTTTTCTGAAAAGCTTGATCAGTCAAAAAGACTGAACTGAAGACATCTGATGTATCCTGAACGGATTACTCTCCATTCAGAATGCATTAGGATAAAACTGATCAGTTCTTTTCCGGATTTGAGCCCCTAGGACGGAACTCAGCGCCAGAAAAGAAAAACACTAGTGTGAAAGTGCCCTTAGATTATGTGCTATTTTCATAGAGCAGGTTGTTACGGACGCTACAATATAAAAAAAAAAAAAAAAAAAGTCTTGTTTGTTTCAGTTTTACATAATAAAGCATTTATTTATTTATTTTTTATTTTTGTGTCTCCACATTCTGAAAGCCATAGTTTTTTTTTGTTTGTTTTTTGGGCGATTATCTTAGGTAGGGTCTCATTTTTTTTGGGTATGAAATGATGGTTTGATTGGTACTATTTTAGGATGCATATGACTTTTTGATCGCTTGGTATTACACTTTTTGTGATGTAAGGTGACAAAAATAATGGCTTTTTTGACACTTTTCTTTTTACGGTGTTCACCTTTTTTTGTTTAAGTTTTACACAATAATATTTTTTAAACAAAAAAAAATATATTTTAATGTCTCCATAGTCTGGGCGATGGTCTTAGGTAGGGTATAATTTTTGCGGGATGAGATGACGGTTTGATTGGTACTATTTTGGGGTGCATGTGACTTTTTGATCGCTTGCTATTACACTTGCTATTACCTGAGAGGTTAGGTCATGTGATATTTTTATAGAGCAGGTTCTTACGGATGCAGAGATAGCTAATATGTATACTTTTCTATTTACTTAAGTTTTACACAATAATAGTATTTTTGAAACAAAAAAAAAAAATTATATTTTAGTGTCTCCATAATCTGAGAGCCATATTTTTTTTTATTTTTTTGGGGGGAGATTGTTTTAGGCAGGGTCTCATTTTTTGTGGGATGAGGTGACTGTTAGATTGGTACTACTTTGGGGGGCATATGCCTTTTTGATCACTTGGTGTTGCACTTTTAGTGATGTAAGGTGACAAAAAAAATGGCTTTTTTAGCAGTTTTTTTTTTTATTTTAATTTTTTTTATTTTTTATGGTGTTCACCTGAGGGGTTAGGTCATGTTATATTTACATAATCTCACTTTTGAAACAAAAATAAAAAAAATCATGTTTTAGTGTCTCCATAGTCTGAGAGTCATAGTTTATTTATTTTTTGGGTCAATTGTCTTAGGTAGGGGCTAATTTTTGTGGGATGAGATGACTGTTTGATTGGCACTATTTTGGGGTGCATATGACTTTTTGATCGCTTGATATTACACTTTTTGTGATGTAAGGTGACAAAACATGGCTTTTTTGTGGTACGGGTTTCATTTTTTTTTTACGGCATTCATCTGAGGGGTTGGGTCATTTGATATTTATATAGAGCTGGTTGTTACGGACGCGGCAATACCTAAATATGTCAACTTTTTTATTTATTTCACTTTAACACAAGAATAGCATTTTTTAAACAAAAATGATGTTTTACTGTCTCCATGTTCTGAGAGCTATAGTTTGTTATTTTTTGAGCAATTTTCTTATGTAGGGGCTCATTTTTTGCAGATGAGGTGACTGCTTTATTGGTACCACTTTGTGGGACATACACCTTTATGATCACTTGGTGTTGCACTTTTTGTGATGTAAGGTGACAAAAATAGCTTTTTGACAGTTTTTATTTTTTATGATGTTTATCGGACAGGGTGGATCAGGAGATATATTTATAGAGCAGGCTGTCATGGATGCGGTAATATCAAATATGTCTATTTTATTTTTTTCCCTATTTTTAATATTTTTTTTATTACTTAATTGGGGAATTTTTCTTTTTACATGTGAAACTTTTTTTTTTATAAAACGCTTTTTTATTTTACACTTTGTGTCCCCCATAAGGTCATACAAAACCTGTGGGGGACATTTGACTTCATTTTTATTTATTTTTTCTTCACTATTGATTTTTCCTGTAACTAGGGCTGATATAGTAGTCCCATTTACCCAGTTACAGGGGAAATACACACACCCCTACCCCCCCCCCCGAGGTCTGTGAAAGACCCAACCGCTCCTGCACTCCCTTGGCCCCAGCGGTCACATGACCACCAGGCCATGACATTGATCTGTATACACAGCGCTCGGTGAGCGCTGTGTATGCAGTGATCTAGAAGGCCTTGTGGAACTGGTCCTGCCTTCTCTCTGGGGTGCCCTGCTGTTACTGACAGCAGGCAACCCGCTCTACAGCTGCACGATTAGCGTGCAGCTGCGATCTCTGAATGGACGTTCCAGAACGTCGATTCAGAGTTAAACATCCACCCACGTTTATATCCTATGGGCGGATGTGAGGTGCTTAATAAAGACCAATTGAAAAAATTATTTTTAGTCCAAAAGGAGTAAAATGCAATCCTAAATACATAGCCTTTAAGGGTTTCCTCATGGACTTACCTGATGACCTACCCAGCACAATGAAGGGGCCAAGCTGTCTAGTATTGCAGTCTTCTCCCATCTGGGACATTTATGGCAGATGAATAGGATATGTGATTAAGGTGCAGGTCCC